>NC_072768.1:5787995-5933054 GCF_022539595.1 Amphiprion ocellaris
TTCTGGAGTGTTTTTCACGGCCTCCTTTACATTATTTCATCATATGGCACGTTATTGAAACATGTTTGAAAAATAGCATTTTTTTTCGACATAGTATAGTAAGGCATTTTTTTTTGCGCCAAAATTCATGATGATTTTTTTTTCAGAGAACATCTTTCTGGAGTGTTTTTCACGGTCTCCTTTACATTATTTCATCATATGGCACGTTATTGAAACATGTTTGAAAAATAGCATTTTTTTTTCGACATAGTATAGTAAGGCGTTTTTTTTGCGCCAAAATTCATGATGATTTTTTTTTCAGAGAACACCTTTCTGGAGTGTTTTTCACGGTCTCCTTTACATTATTTCATCATATGGCACGTTATTGAAACATGTTTGAAAAATAGCATTTTTTTTTCGACATAGTATAGTAAGGCGTTTTTTTTTTATGCCAAAATTCATGATGATTTTTTTTTCAAAGAAAACCTTTCTGGAGTGTTTTTCACGGCCTCGTTTACATTTTTTCATCATATGGCACGTTATTAAAACATGTTTGAAAAATTGCATTTTTTTTCGACATAGTATAGTAAGGCGTTTTTTTTGCGCCAAAATTCATGATGATTTTTTTTTCAAAGAAAACCTTTCCGCAGTGTTTTTCACGGCCTCCTTTACATTATTTCATCATATGATACGTTTTTACAACAAGTTTGGAAAAATTCCATTTTTTTTCGACATAGTATTGTAAGGCGTTTTTTTTGTGCCAAAATTCATGATGATTTTTTTTTTCAAAGAAAACCTTTCTGGAGTGTTTTTCACGGCCTCCTTTACATTATTTCATCATATGGCACGTTATTAAAACATGTTTGAAAAATAGCATTTTTTTTCGACATAGTATAGTAAGGCGTTTTTTTTGTGCCAAAATTCATGATGATTTTTTTTTCAAAGAAAACCTTTCTGGAGTGTTTTTCACGGCCTCCTTTACATTATTTCATCATATGGCACGTTATTAAAACATGTTTGAAAAATAGCATTTTTTTTTCGACATAGTATAGTAAGGCGTTTTTTTTGCGCCAAAATTCATGATGATTTTTTTTTCAAAGAAACTCTTTCTGGAGTGTTTTTCATGGCCTTCTTGACATTATTTCATCATATGGCTCATTTTTACAACATGTTTGAAAAATTCCATTTTTTTTTCGACATAGTATAGTAAGGCGTTTTTTTTGCGCCAAAATTCATGATGATTTTTTTTTCAGAGAACACCTTTCTGGAGTGTTTTTCAAGGCCTCCTTTACATAATTTCATCATATGGCATGTTTTTACAACATGTTTGAAAAATAGCATTTTTTTTCGACATAGTATAGTAAGGCGTTTTTTTTGCGCCAAAATTCATGATGATTTTTATTTCAAAGAAACTCTTTCTGGAGTGTTTTTCATGGCCTTCTTGACATTATTTCATCATATGGCACATTTTTACAACATGTTTGAAAAATTGCATTTTTTTTTCGACATAGTATAGTAAGGCGTTTTTTTTGCGCCAAAATTCATGATGATTTTTTTTTCAAAGAAAACCTTTCTGGAGTGTTTTTCATGGCCTCCTTTACATTATTTCATCATATGGCACGTTTTTACAACATGTTTGGAAAAATTCCATTTTTTTTCGACATGGTATTGTAAGGCGTTTTTTTTGTGCCAAAATTCATGATGATTTTTTTTTCAAAGAAAACCTTTCTGGAGTGTTTTTCATGGCCTCCTTTACATTATTTCATCATATGGCACGTTTTTACAACATGTTTGAAAAATTGCATTTTTTTTCGACATAGTATAGTAAGGCGTTTTTTTGCGCCAAAATTCATGATGATTTTTTTTTCAAAGAAACTCTTTCTGGAGTGTTTTTCACGGCCTTCTTTACATTATTTCATCATATGGCACGTTTTTACAACATGTTTGAAAAATTGCATTTTTTTTTCGACATAGTATAGTAAGGCGTTTTTTTTGTGCCAAAATTCATGATGATTTTTTTTTTCAAAGAAAACCTTTCTGGAGTGTTTTTCACGGCCTCCTTTACATTATTTCATCATATGGCACGTTATTAAAACATGTTTGAAAAATAGCATTTTTTTTTCGACATAGTATAGTAAGGCGTTTTTTTTGCGCCAAAATTCATGATGATTTTTTTTTCAAAGAAACTCTTTCTGGAGTGTTTTTCATGGCCTTCTTGACATTATTTCATCATATGGCACATTTTTACAACATGTTTGAAAAATTGCATTTTTTTTTCGACATAGTATAGTAAGGCGTTTTTTTTGTGCCAAAATTCATGATGATTTTTTTTTCAAAGAAAACCTTTCTGGAGTGTTTTTCATGGCCTCCTTTACATTATTTCATCATATGGCACGTTTTTACAACATGTTTGAAAAATAGCATTTTTTTTCGACATAGTATAGTAAGGCGTTTTTTTTGCGCCAAAGTTCATGATGATTTTTTTTTCAAAGAAAATCTTTCTGGAGTGTTTTTCACGGCCTCCTTTACATTATTTCATCATATGATGCGTTTTTACAAGAAGTTTGAAAAATTGCATTTTTTTTTCGACATAAGGCGTTTTTTTTGCGCCAAAATTCATGATGATTTTTTTTTTCAAAGAAAATCTTTCTGGAGTGTTTTTCACGGCCTCCTTTACATTATTTCATCATATGATACGTTTTTACAACAATTTTAAAAAATTCCATTTTTTTTCGACATAGTATAGTAAGGCGTTTTTTTTGTGCCAAAATTCATGATGATTTTTTTTTCAAAGAAAACCTTTCTGGAGTGTTTTTCACGGCCTCCTTTACATAATTTCATCATATGGCATGTTTTTACAACATGTTTGAAAAATAGCATTTTTTTTCGACATAGTATAGTAAGGCGTTTTTTTTTTGCCAAAATTCATGATGATTTTTTTTTTCAAAGAAAACCTTTCCGCAGTGTTTTTCACGGCCTCCTTTACATTATTTCATCATATGATACGTTTTTACAACAAGTTTGAAAAATTCCATTTTTTTTCGACATAGTATAGTAAGGCGTTTTTTTTGTGCCAAAATTCATGATGATTTTTTTTTCAAAGAAAACCTTTCTGGAGTGTTTTTCACGGCCTCCTTTACATTATTTCATCATATGGCACGTTATTGAAACATGTTTGAAAAATAGCATTTTTTTTTCGACATAGTATAGTAAGGCGTTTTTTTGCGCCAAAATTCATGATGATTTTTTTTTCAAAGAAACTCTTTCTGGAGTGTTTTTCACAGCCTTCTTGACATTATTTCATCATATGGCATGTTTTTACAACATGTTTGAAAAATTGCATTTTTTTTTCGACATAGTATAGTAAGGCGTTTTTTTTGCGCCAAAATTCATGATGATTTTTTTTTTCAGAGAACACCTTTCTGGAGTGTTTTTCACACCCTCCTTTACATTATTTCATCATATGGCACGTTTTTACAACATGTTTGAAAAATGGCATTTTTTTTCGACATAGTATAGTAAGGCATTTTTTTCGTGCCAAAATTCATGATGATTTTTTTTTCAAAGAAAACCTTTCCGCAGTGTTTTTCACAGCCTCCTTTACATTATTTCATCATATGATACGTTTTTACAACATGTTTGAAAAATTCCATTTTTTTTCGACATAGTATAGTAAGGTGTTTTTTTTGCGCCAAAATTCATGATGATTTTTTTTCAAAGAAAACCTTTCTGGAGTGTTTTTCACGGCCTCCTTTACATTATTTCATCATATGGCACGTTTTTACATGTTTGAAAAATCGCATTTTTTTTTCATCATAGTTTAGTATGTCGTCCAAAATGTCACAAAAACGTCATAGTTTAGGATGTCATCCAAGATCTGAAAAGAAGCGGACCAGGCAGCTCAACTGGTGAAGAGGGTGATTCATAAACAAAACTACATTGAAGAACCAGGTTCGATTCCAGCTTTGGGAACAAAAAGATCTTGAAAATATTCTTTGTCATTCAAAATATAATTAAAACCTCATAGTTTCTCATGTTGTCCAAAATATGGAAAAAAAAATCATAGTTTAGTATGTCATCAAAAATGTGGGAAAAAGTGTCATAGTTTAGTATGTCGGCCAAAATGTGGAATAAAACCTCATAGTTTAGGCTGTCGTCCAAGAACTGAAAACAAGTTGTCTAGGTAGCTCAACTGGTTAAGAGGGTGACTCATAAACAGAACTGCAGTGGAGATGTAGGTTCGATTCCAGCTTTGGGAACAAAAAGAGCTGAAAAATTTTCTTTGTCATTGAAAATATTATTAAAACCTCACAGTTTAGTATGTTGTCCAAAATATGGAAATAAAAGTCATGGTTTAGTATGTCGTCCAAAATGTGACAAGAGCGCCAAAATTAATGATGATTTTTTTTTTTTCAAAGAAAACCTTTCTGGAGTGTTTTTCACGGCCTCCTTTACATTATTTCGTCATATGACACGTTTTTACAACATGTTTGAAAAATCGCATTTTTTTTCGACATAGTATAATAAGGCATTTTTTTTGTGCCAAAATTCATGTTTTTTTTTTCAAAGAAAACCTTTCTGGAGTGTTTTTCACGGCCTCCTTTACATTATTCCATCATATGGCGCGTTATTAAAACATGTTTGAAAAATTGCATTTTTTTTCAATATGAAATAATGTCGTCCAAAATATGACAAAAACGTCAGTTTAGTATGTTGTCCAAAATGTGGAAAAAATGTCATAGTTTAGTATGTCGTCCAAAATATGACAAAAATATCATAGTTCAGTGTGTCGTTCAAAATTTGACAAAAATGTCATAGTATGTCGTCCAAAATATTACAAAAACATCATAGTTTAGTATGTACTAAAGTAAAGAGACAGCTACAAAGCAACACAACTAGAAAGAGACACAAAACAATCAGAGAAAAAGAGCTGCAAAGACAAAGTGAGACACAAGATGGCCAAACAAATTAAATAATAACAACAAGATGTAAAAAGACCACAACGAAACGCAAACTGGTCAGAAAAACAGCCGTTCGCTCAGAGCATGATCTAGTTGACTCTTCCTGGATCCTTTTTTCTGAGGTTTCCAGATCTTTCAGGATGTGAGCTCATGATAGGATGTTTCTGTCAGTGAAACTCTCAGAGTCTGATGACTGACTGTTTGATTTCAACATTCTTTCGTTCTTATTTGATTGTTTTCTATAGAAGTTCTTTCTGGTCTTTTCCTGCAGGATGTCTGAGGGGGCGGAGCCAAATCATTACAACATCAGACTCACCTGGACTGATCACCTGAGAACTATTTAACCTGCCGGAAGTCACTCGGTCTGATTGATTCTTCTGTTCTGGTTTTATCTGGTGTGTTTGTCCAACCTGCAGCTCAGGTAAGACACCAGAAAGCTAGATTTTTAGTGGGAAATAAATAGAAAAATACTTTTTTTTGTTTGTTTCTTTTCCTGCCTACACATTTTATTTATAGGTTGAAAAAAACTGAAATTACTTCAGAAGTTTCACAGACAGAACTGTGTAATTTGACCCATTAGTTGTAAAATGCTAAGCTAACTTCTGTATGTTAAGTTAAATCCAGCAAACACTGAAGCCTGCAGGGGGCTGGAAAACTGTCTGAGCAGTAGAGACGGTGTATATTTCTAGAAAAATGATTAAATTTATGTGAAATCCTAGACTGGGGAGCAGAGATGTCATCCAACATGAGTCTCTGCAGCTTCTTTACAACTTTAAAAAACCCACAAAGACTGTCTGCTCAACAGCTAAACATCCATCCATCATCTATACATCTATAGATCCTCATTATCCCAGCTGACTGAGGGTGAAGGTTCACCTGGACAGGTAACAGTCTATCACAGGTTCACCTGGACAGATAACAGTCTATCACAGGGCTACACATAGAGACAAACACTCACATTCACACCTACAGAAAATTTAGAATCACCAATTAACCTCAGCATGTTTCTGGACTGTGGGAGGAAGCTGGAGAACCTGGAGGAAACCCACACATGTACAGGAAAACATGGACACTCCATGCAGGAAGATCCCAGGAAGGCCGGGATGCCAACCAGGGATCTTCTAGCTGTAAGGAGACAGTGTTGGTCACTGTGCAGTACTATTTTGCGTCAAATATTTGATTTAATTTCATTGATTTGTGCTTAAATTAAAATAAAATTTGTTCGACTGAGGTAATCTCGTATTACATGGGATGTATTTTAGCCTGGAGGGGTATATTCTGGGATATTTCAGCCCCCGGGGTATAAACTGGGCAAAGCTATAGTAAACTTTGGCCAGAGGTTTAATCTGGTCTGTTTCACACAGATCTAGTCAGTCTTGGTTTAAGCACAAATCAAAGACAACACAAAGAGATTTTAAACTGAAATCTGTTGTTGAAAGCACCACCAGCCAATGTGGATGTTCTTTCATGATGTTTTGCTTAAATTTTTCTTAGTTTTCAATGTAGTTTTTCCTTTGATTTGAACTTTTTAAATTGTAATTGTGAGGAGCAACACAAAAACAGTCCAAAAGCTGGTTTCCAGAGGGTTAGATGAGAATTTATTTGAAAGAGTAAGTTTACAACAACACAACATGTGAGGGGGTTAAAAACAAATGGGTGTTAGTAAAATAAAATAAATAAACAGAACTAAAAGTGAACTTCATGTTGACATTGATGGGCATTCCAACAAGGAACAAAGTAAAAGATAATCAATACGAAAAAAACTCTTCCTGTTCACCTCTTAAAACCCCAAAAACACACTGCAGTAGCACCCTAAACTAAAGCTACCAATGGGTTCCCTGTTTTCCTTTCTGAACAATTCAAAGGTCCCTCTCTATCTCCCCACACATCCACCAACCACTGGAACACATCTCCAAAGTTCTGCTGGGCCAGCTCAGCTTCCTCTCAGAAGAAGTGCTGCCACCTGCCAGATGAAGGAGCCTTTTGAGAGGCAGCTGGCATCGTGATTGGACTGTACTTTGGTCTGTTCCAATCCAGCTTCAGCTCCAGAGACGGCAGGCGGGACGAGTCAACGGAGGCCGGGTGGACGAAGGCATGCAGCTGAGTACAATCCAGAAAACAACAGAGGAGGAGTGCAGTGGCCCAGGGCCAGAACAACCAGAGTAGCATCGTATGTCTCTTAGGCCTTGTCCACACGTAGCAGGGTTTTTGTAAAACCGAATATCCTGCCCCCTCCGTCTAGAAAAAAACTTACGTACACACCACCTCGTTTTTAGAAAAAAACTTCATCCACACCTAACCGCATAAGTGCGTTTTTAAGCACATTCATAAGCATGCCGGACCTTTAGGTGGCAGTAGTTCCCCAAATCCTAGCAAGGTGGTGGAGAATAACCGTCCTTAATGTCGTCCTTCGCCTGTGTTGTTGAATGTGGAGCAGTATCTGGGCTTGTAAAAACAAGCAAGTAAAAAGCGCCTGTACAAGAAACAGCGACCAAAACCTTGTGAGAGCATCCATACTGTTACCGAACGTAAACACAGGTCGCATATGTGACGTAAGAACATATTTTGTCGCAGGTGGTGACGTTTCGAAATGCAAAACCCCGGTTACTGATGTCCACATGCAGACGCATAAAACAGAGAATTCGCAAATCTTCACTTTGGTCGGAGTTTTTAAAAAGAATCGTTTTTGATGATGTAAATCTGCATTTTCGTGTGGATGATAGGCCGAATTGTAGAAAAATATCTTAGTTTTGTGAGATACCCGGCTACGTGTGGACAAGGCCTTAGAAAACATCATAGTATAGCCTTTGGTATGAAAAAACGCCATCATATACATCATAGATTGTACAAATAACAAGTCAAAGGAAAGAGACATACATTGTAGAATTGTAGTTATTGTGGGCTGACTGATTTACTGAATATCAGTATTTTATTTTTTACTGTTTTACGGTAATAAATCAATTTAAAACTGGCGCTACTTTGGCTCTGAACCTTTATCTACCTGTGGTCGCTCTGTCTTCTGGAGTGATTTGATTGGTTATACATAACGAATAAAACTCCTTTAACTTAACATCTGTAAACAAAACAAAAACGTATCAACAAAGTTTTCTGTTAGAGTTTGTGTTCTTCTAAGTTTAACTCCAAGATTTTAAATACTTTCATTTACTGCAAATGAATATCTACTCCAAATGTCTCACTAATAATCATTATCAGCCTTAAAAACCCACAAAACACCCCTCTATACTCGACCACACTTAGTACAGTCCGGTTCCCCCTTCTATAAATCTGCTTGGAATCGTCCACTTCCTGTTTGTCAAAGTGGCCTTCTACCTGGACAGGTTTTGTTGGAGCTCATGCAACAAACATTTTGGGTAACTGCACTTTAATATGGATGGATGACACTGAATTAGAGTCCGTTTTAATGACACTGAGTTAAGATGTGTAGCTCTGTCATTAAATAGGAAATTATTTCCCAGAATTCACAGAGAAAAGTCTGAAATGTTTGCTAGGTTAGCATCCCACATGTTCTTTGACTCAGCTAAAGCTAACTCTCTCCAACTTCTGGATCTCTTGAGTTGCTTGTTGTTAAAATATCCTGGTAGAGGTGCTGAAGCTCAGAAAGTCTGAGATGTTTGTTCAAAATAAGCTCATTCTCAAGTCTTATCTGAACTCTTTTGTTTGAACTTTCCCTAAACTTAGGAGTTAATGACAGAGCAGCACATCCAGACTCAGTCTCATTTATGTAGAGATTAAACTTCAGTGTCATTCATTGATGTTAAAGTGCAGTTTTTCAAATGATTGTTGCACATGCTCCCGACCAAAGCAGTCCAGGTGGAAGACGATGTGAAGAGAAAGCTCCAGAGGATGAATATCACACATTTACGTTGGAAATAAATGTCCTTTAATTAGACATTGTCATGCAAAATTTGGATTTCCCTTTAATGATGTTCAAATCTTTGTTGAGTGTTTTGTTGATGTTGGTTTGTAAATGTTTTCTGACACACGGCCCCAAAGATTAAAACCTTCTACGGCTCACAGGCAACTATCTTTCTGACTAAACTAAGATAAAAAGTGAAAAACTGCCTGATTCCTGCATCATGAATGTAAATCTTTTTGGTTTTTATGACAGTAAACTGAATATATTTGGGTTTGACATTTTGTAAACCAAAACAAGAAATGAATTACTGGAGAAAACAATCAACAGATTAATGGACAAAAAAAATGGGTTTTCCAACATATATGGCTGAATTACTCCAACATTACAAGATACATACAATTTGAATTCAATTTTGTTTATATAACGCCAATTACAGGTCAAATTGTCTCAAGACGCTTTATTTTTATATTTTTTTGTCATATTTAAAATATGAAAAAGTAAGATTTAAACCTCTTGACTCATCCAATTTATTATTTGGTTTTTAAGAGATTAATCGACAACTAAAATACCTTTCTCCACTAAAACTAATAAACATGAGGTCAAATAGAAGGAACAGTTTTAAATACTGCAGTCCCAAGATGACAAGAATAAAGTTTCTCAACAAAAACTAAATCTGCTGATGGATTCCATTAAAGTCCTAATAAATGATAATAAAGTGTGATACTAAGGGTTTGTGGTGCTAAAAATGTCAAAGTAAAGATATCAAGTTGAACATGTGGATGGAGGTTGATAAAAGTTGACCTTCTTTCATTTCTCTGGAGCCGACTCCATGGATTTTATGGATGGTGGTTAAAGACCTGCTCTTCTAGTCATCGTCCTTCTAGTCGCTGTAAAAAGTCAGTCCATCCTGACCGACTTCAACACCTCTTCATGACAAGTTGTTCTGCCTCTGACCTCGTGGAAACTCAAGAAACTCGGGAAAACCTGTGGAGACTCGAAGAACTCGTGGAGACTCGAAGAACTCGTCGGGGGGGGGAAGGTGTGGTGGGTGGTGGGGGAGTAGAGGGGGGAGGCCACCACCCACCTCCCCGCCTACTCTCCGCCCAGACTCCACCCAGACTCCGCCTTGGCTCCGCCCATGTGGTCACTTCAGAAACTACGATGCCAAAGGGACGACGAATTTGTTTCTTTGTATCTGATCTGTAGCACAGTGAGTTAAGGATTTGCCTATGGAGCTGCAGGTCGCTGGTTCAAGACCAGTCCCTTCTTAAATTTTATCAAAATTCTGACAAAGACAAAGAAAGAAAACTGCCGCTGGCGGGTCTTGAACCTGCGACCCTCCGCTTGGTAGTCTGTCTTCTTATCCCCCTGAGCTATTCGCTCAGATACTAATTCTTCTTTTTTTTGCGCATTTGTCATCTATTTTTTGTCGTTTTTCAGTTTTTTTTTTAACTCGGGTCTCGACTCGACCGTTTTTCTCAGGAGGTTGGACTTCAGCCTTTGTGCTGGAGGGTGGAACCCTCAGTTCCAAGACTTTCCAAGCCTCCAGACCTCCCGAGTCCTCAGGACCTGAGCTTTCGGACAGTCTGAGGGCTGAAATTTTCTAAGTCCCACAGTAGTTCTCTGTTAGATTGAACCTTCAGACAGTCCAAGGACTGATATCTTCTAAGTTCCTGAGTAGTTCTCTGTTAGTTTGAACCTTCAGACAGTCTGAGGACTGAAGTTTTAAAAGTTTCTCAGTACTTCTCTGT
Source organism: Amphiprion ocellaris (assembly GCF_022539595.1). Taxonomy (NCBI): domain Eukaryota; kingdom Metazoa; phylum Chordata; class Actinopteri; family Pomacentridae; genus Amphiprion; species Amphiprion ocellaris. The sequence continues at coordinate 5,798,564 of NC_072768.1, forward strand.
TAGTTTGAACTTTCTGGTTAACAGAAGCCTTAAAACTTGTGACCATGAGTCTTGATTTCACATTTAGATCATCCATCTGAGTTCTTCTCAGACCTTCACCTGTGGGTTCTTTAGAAATCCTCAACAAACTTTGATCCTCTTCACTGAACAGTAAAGTTTGTGGAGATCAGAAGGTAACATTAGTTTGATCGATGCCTTCAACTACTAGTAGACTTTATCTGGAAAGCAGTTTTCTGAAATGAGTTTTTAGTAAATCTGTCCACAATCAAACCAAGAACATAGAAAGAGGAAATATTTGAAGAAACAACGATGTTTTCATTTCAGACTAGAAAACACTTTAAGACTTTTCTCTGTTTTTGCTTTTTTTCATCGTTTTGTCTCTTCTGTTTAATTTGATCTTCTAAAATTTAACTGGTATCTTTTCAAATGTTTTGTCTTTAGTTTGATTCTTTTTAAATGTTGTTTTGCTCTTTTCTCTCTGATTTGATTTTTAAATGTACCGTCTTCACGTTTCATCGACTTTTCTAAGTTTTATGTTTAAAAATTTTCCTGTTGTTTCCCACAGTTTATTTTTTGGATTGAATATTTAAGATTTTACTATTTAAAGGTTTTATCATCTTTTAATGTTTAATTTTCTTATTAAATGCTTCATTGTATTTTTGTTTAATTTCCTATTTAATGCTTTAATGTCTTTTCTAAGATTTAATTTTCAAATTCAACATTTAATTTTTGAATTAAATGTTTTGCCTTTTTTAATGTTTAATATTCTGTTTAATTGTATTTTTTAAAGGTTCAATTACTTAAAATCCTTTGTCTTCAATGGTTAATATTCTAATTGTTAATTGTTTTTAATTTGTTTATTTTTGTAATTAAATGCTGTGTATTTTTTAATGTTTAATTATCTAATTAAATATTTTATCTTTAATGTTAGTATTCTTAATTAACTGGATCTTTTAATGTTTATTTATTTAGTGTTTAATTTAATTAGTTTTATTGTATTAAATGCTTTGTCTTTGTTTTATTACATTGAATTGCTTTTTTAATGTAGTTTATTTTTTTAATCTTTTTCTGTCAAGACTTTAACCCCAACCTTAACAATTAAACAAACCCGTAAATCACAATGAAAATACTTCTGTTGTCACAATCATGAGTTAGTCAGTTATTCAATTTATCAATTCAACTTTATTTGTTTCGCACCTTTCACACAGATGACAAAACTGAACAAGCAAAGAGAAAAAACTGCTAAAACTATGATTAAAACTCAAAAACATTAAAAAAAAAAAAAAAAAAAAAGATTTAACATGGTAATAAAATGTGTTCAAGGGATGGCGGGAGTTTATTGAAGTCTTCTTGGGCTCACATGGTAAATCATTTAAAATATAAACTTGATATTCAGTCTAAGGAAACTGGAAACTGCAGAGCGACAGAGGAAGCAACAATATCTCCCGTTTTCTCCTTTAATGAGTCGATTCTTGTGCTTTCAGACCAAAGACCTACAGACTCTTCACAACCTGCTCAAACTCTTGGTACAGGACCTCACCACACGGGTCAAAGAAGGTTTCCTTCTCCTCATTTCTACTCTGAAGCTCACCTTCTCCTGCTCAAACTGCTGACAAATGTTTCTGCTGCTCTAAAGTCTGCTCTCCAGAACTTCCTAAAAACTCTCAAAGTCTCTTCTGCTGCAGGTTGCTTTGTAGAACTGTTCCAGAAAACCTCACTAAACCACATGGAGGGGCCTCAAGATAGTCGTCCAAATGAACCCGTACAAAAACCAAACTAGCACAACCCAAACGCTAAAGTCTCCTGCAGCCTACCAGAGAACCTCTGAGAACAGAGAATCAGGACAGGAACTCTTACCTTCTGGACAACCAACGTTGGTTCTCAAACAAGAATACAGAATGTGTCTGACCAGAAACCTCTAAAGACTCACTACAGCCAAGATAAAGACACAACTCACCTGCACCAAACCCACTAATCGCTGCACACATTAGCACCATGTGCTAACTGTGGCTAAAGAACCACATTTACCAAGATAACTATCCAGTACAAAGCCCTAAAACACACCAAGAAACACATTAAAGATGATTTTACTGCTGGAAGCTGCAAGCCAACGCCTGAAGAACAAACTAAAGCAATGGAGCCAAACCCAGTTCTGTGGTGAAGAGAAACAGAGGAAATGTTTGTCTGCAGGTAAATAAAGCAGGAAGACACTGAGCTGCTCAGGTGTTCCTGATAACACCAAGCAGCCACCTGGACAGCCAGTAGGAACACAGCTTCCTGGAAGTCCAGAGGGCTGGGTTAGTGAAGGAAATTTAGTTTAAAGTTGAAGCAGAAAGTTAACAAAGTTGAAAACCACCTTCTGATGCCTGAAATCTCTGAGTTTTCACACAAAGAACGCCTGAACATGTCAAACTGGTTCCATAGTAGAACCCTCATTGTAATCTGGGTAATAATCCGGGTTCCTCATTCCTCATCACAGAACAAACCAACCAGTTAAATTCACTGACAGACCCATGAACACATCATTCCTGAAAGTTTAAAGCAATAAACTGCATGTCTTACCATCAGCAGGAGGAAAATCTGACGTTCTTCCAAACATCTCCACAGCAAACAGCTGAACAGGGACGGCAGGTCAAAGATGGTTTTTTCCAGAGAGAATAAAGCTTTACATTTAGTCCTCGTATCAACATGTACCTCAGATCTACTGCTGCTTGGTCTGTGGGATCGTCTTTGGGGGTAGAAGTCCAAACCTGTTACATCCAGTTTTCACCTCCTGGAATAATTAGACGACATTCCCAATAAGCACAAAGACAAAAACACATCTGAAACGTCAAATGTAGTTTGTAACACGATACGTTTAACTCATCTCCATGGACATGTTGACCTTTAGCTGCCGTGTTTCTTTGGGCTGTGGCGTCAAATATCTGAATAGAACTGATGCAAAATGACAAATATTTCTGTCATTTAGTTTGGACTAAACAAATAACAGCAGCATTAATCTCAAACGTCATTATGAGGAGTCTGGATTGAGGTTTCTCACTTGACATTTGACAAAACATGAAATTTAGGTTGGTTTAAAGGAATTTTCCACCTTAAATCTTTGAATGTTGACCTAAAAGGTTGGTTTCAGGAAGGATTCCACCTACAAGGTCCTCACACGTCCACCTTAAAGGAACATTCCACCAAAAATCCTTGGACATGCACCTAAAATGTTGGTTTAACTGAGTATTCCATCCAAACTCCTCAAAGAGACCTGAGGAGCTGGTTAAAAGGAATATTCCACCTAAAACCTCAAATATAGACCCGAAAGGGTGGTTTAGAAAAAATCCTTCAATGTAGGCCAAAAAAGGTAGTATGGAGGAATATTCCACCTGAAATGTAGACCTGAGAAGTTGGTTTGGAAGAATATACCATCCTAAACATCCTTAAATGTAGACTAAAAGACAGTTTAGAAGAAAATTCCACCTAAAATCCTCCAATGTAGACCTAAAAGGTGAGTTTAATGGTATATTCCACCTAAAATTCACTACTGTAGACCTTGGAGGTTGGTCTGATGGTATATTCCACCCAACATCCTTGAACATAAACTTAAAAAGTTCGTTCAAAGGAATATTCCACCTAAAATCCTTCAATGTAGACCAAAAAAATCTTGGTGTAAAGGAGTATTCCACCTTAAATGTAGACCTAAAGGATGGTATGGAGTAATATTCTACTCTAAAATCTTCCAATGTAGACCTAAAAAGGTTGATCTGATGGTATATTCTACCCAACATCCTGGAACATTTACCTAAAAGGTTGGTTTAAAGGTATATTCCCAGAAGAACCCTTGAACATTGGGCTTATTGGTATATTCCACCCAAAATACTTGGACATATACCAAGTCAGTGTAAAGGAAATGTAGACCTAAAAGGATTGTGTTAAGGAATATTTAAAGGATTATTTTCATTATTTAATAATCTGTTATCAGTCAGTCAGCTAAGTTACTGTAAACAGGCAGGAGTCACTTTAAATGTGAAATCTGTGGTCAGCACTTTCTGCAGAAACATGGGTGTCGGCTTCCTTTCGTCATCTGTAGAACAGGGAAGGATCTGATTCATAGATGGGACGCTTCCAGTCAGAGATTTATGGTCAGAACAGAAGCAAAATGTCACTGAATAATCTGGACACACCTGCTGGTTTCTCTCCAGAAATCAAAACCATGAAATACCACATGGAATTATGAGAATGTAAACAACAAATGTCATATTTATAGATATTTAACAGTCATTTATGAGTCAAAACAGTCAGAAAATGTTTGTGTGGATTCCCTCCCCTATCTCTTAATAGAAAAATGATTTGTATTTTGAAAAAGCTGCAATTTAGTCAGAAGATTTTTAAAGTGTATTGATTTAATAGATCAGGAGAGTCAAACTCATCTTAGTCCAGGTTCCACATCCAGTCCAGTCTGATCTCCAGTAAAACCAGTAAAACCACAGCATAATAACCTATAAATAAACACAACTCCACACAATGACAAAAAATGAGACAAATGCACAAGTAAGAGGAAAAAATGACAAAAGTGAGAAACAAAACAACAAAAAAATAGACAAAAGTTTGCTTTCAATGGATTTTGTCACCAGTGGGTTTTTAATGGCACCTGTTTCTCCAAGGTCACTCAGATCCTGAAGTGCCTTTTCCACAGCTTGAATTAATTCCAATCTTTTCCGTGGCTGATGACCTTTCACAGCTGGCATCTTCTGTAGGTCTTCCACAACTTCAATAGCAATTGATGTTTGGTTGCCAAAGCGGTTCTCCAGGACACGAAAGATGCCATCAGCTGTGCTGTAGGATGTGAGCCAAAGGTCTCTTGTGATCTTATCCTTAATACTGTCCAGTAATTGGAACTTTTTCACTTCTTTGAGGCAGTGGGTTCACCTTGGTTCTGCAGTGCTTCCCAGTCCCTTCTCCACTTATGGAAATCGCGCCTGTTTCCTCCAAACTTGGGAAGGGCCGCAGGTCTTAACCGGATGGTTGGCACCGGATAACTGAAAGCACTGCTGCTCTGTGTCCGTCATTCAGCCTCGTCTTTAACCCTTGCATGGATGAAATCGGCCTTTCTGAAGACTAATTTTGAGACAGAGAGTTCCAGCTCCCTTAAGCAACTCTGGAAAGCCTGCTGCTCGTCTGGGGGAACCCAACGTTTCCACCGGCTATACACCTCCTTTGCAGTTTTCGCTAGCTCCTGCAGGTGAGTGAGTCTAAAATCATATGCCTCCTCATTCCCATCAGGTCATGTCGCAGCAGCGAGATTACACGCAGCCTCAGCTGCCTGTATCGCAGTGGGTAGTTCAGCATTCCCGAAGTTAGCCCACATAGTCTCCTGGATGAGCGCTTTGACCTCCTTGAGTTTCATCTCACATTCTTTCACAGTCTTTTCTATGTCGGCTCTCTGCTGCTCGGTCAACACAGCTCCTCCACTTGTGTCAGGTGCCGCCTCTAGCTCTGCGATAAGCCAGGCCTCCACATCGTCATTGGATTCCATGACTTTCTCTGCCTCTATTGTGAGTTTATTGAAACTGTCTCTGAGCTCCTCTTCAGACATGTCTCTGTAGGTCCTCATAATGCTGTTAACAACACAAGAAAACAGTCTTTTCACTGTGGTCCTCTCCACCTTTAGCTGCTCAACTGATTTGCGTATTTCCAGTTCAGATTTTTCCTCCAGTGAGGTAATAAAAGGCACTTTAATACACTTTAGGTTGTCCTTTTCAGGATTCCAGGTTGGACCTTAGCTCTCGCTTCCTGGATCTTCAGTACTGTGCTACTGCAGCGGATTTTCACTGTCATGTGTTCTGCCACTTTCAATGACGCGTGAATATCATTGATGATTTTTGAGGGTTTGTGTGCAGGTTCCCCACTTGAAAAAGGATGTTTCATCTACCCAGGTTATGAGCTGGGCTCCACTCATGAGTCAGACAGTTGCTTTCTTTTCTTCCTCTTTTATTTTGCAATGATTGCAAGTTCATGGAATACGATGGCAACTTAGGTGGTAGGTTTAGTTGATAGGGTAAGTTGATAGGGTTAGGTGAAAAACCTTTAAACAAAACACAAAAGAACAATGTTCACAATATTGCATTCAGCAGATAGTAACAGCCATTCCCCATGGACAATTTCACCTCATTAGTAAATGCCGCTCAATTTATGTTTGTTAACCTCAACATCAAATAACTGAAGCAACAAACCATGGCATGACCAATTTTCAACAAATCCTATGCCGCATATGAATTTACCTGCATTTTAAAGAGTCGATTTTAATCACATTTTAACAAATTTTACTCAACATTTCTATCACACTTTTTAAACTATTTTTATACTTTTTAATTCATATTTTTAAAATTATTTAAAGTGCATAAAGTGACTTTTAAAGTGAATTCCTTTCCAGATCCAATAAATAAACAAATAGAATAAAGTGCATAGTACAAACCCACTATTACAAACAGAATGAATTAACTGGTCTTTTAACCTTCGCTGGAAAACCTCTAATTAGCACCAATTAGCCTGCAATCATTATTTTCAATTGAGCAATTACAAACACACAGCAATAAATGGCATACAGATATAAGAAAGTTAACAACCAGCCGCTCGTGGCTGACGCGATCTCCGTGGCTAATGCTAATGCTAACACGTTCTGCAGCGGCTCACATCTGCAGGTTAAACAGTCTCCTAGATCTTTCATGATTCTGCTCTTACCGGCTGCTACCCGGATTTCTGTAGATGAAGCAGTCCTGCACAGTTTGCCGCAGATCCTCACGCTCACAGCCACTTTGCTTGAGCGAGGTCATTCATTCTCCGTTCCTCCTCAGTGCTGCGTGTGTCCCTTCTCATGCTGCAGGTAGTAAACCTGCAGCCGCAGATTGGTTCCGCCCCAGTTGAGTGTAGCACCTGTGTGAATGCTTCTTCTTTCTATCAGATTTCAGCTTCTTCTTTCTATGAGGTTTCAGCTTCTCCCAGTTTGACTTGACAGTGACATTCTAAACTATGACATTTTTGTGACATTTTGGATGACATATTAAACTATGACCTTTTTTTTTTTTGCACATTTTGGATGACATACTGAACTATCACCTTTTTGTCATGTTGTGGACGACGCACAAAACTCTGATTTTTTTTTCTGCATTTAGGACGACATACTAAACTAAGATGTTTCTTTTCTAAGTTCTTTTTTGCAACCTTTTGTTTTTTTCAATAGGTAAGTAGAGAGGAACAGAGGAAAGCAGGGAAGACCTGCAGTAAAGGCACATGAGCTGGAATTGAACCTGTGCAGGTCCTGTTTATGTCATCCTCTCAACCACTTGAGCTACCTGACCATCTGCTCTCCACTTGTTGGACAACATACTAAACTATGACATTCTAATGACATTTGGATGACATACTCAACTATGACGTTTTTTTTCCACATTTTGGAATGGCATACTAAACTATGAAGTTTTAGTGATATTTTGGACGACATACTAAACTATGACGCTTTTGTGACATTTTTGATGACATACTAAACTGTGACGCTTTTGTGACATTTTTGATGACATACTAAACTGTGACGTTTTTCAACATTTTGGACGACGTACTAAACGATGAAATTTTTTCCACATTTTGGATGACATACTGAACTGTGACATTTTATTGACATTTTGGACAACATGCTAAACTAGGACTTTTTTTTACACATTCTGGACGACATACTAAACTATGACGTTTTTCAACATTTTGGACGACATACTAAACTAAGATGTTTTTGTGACATTTTGAATGGCATACGAAACTGTGACATTTTTGTAGCATTTTGGACGACATACTAAACTACGACGTTTTTGTGACATTTTGGACGACATACTAAACTGTCACCTTTTTGACATGTTGTGGACGATGTACTTTTAAACTACGATGTTTTTTTCTGCATTTAGGACGACATACTAAATTATGACGACATACTGTCCCACCTGGAGGGTCCCAACACCTATGATAGAATGCTTTTTGTTGATTTTACATCAGCATTCAACACCATCTCACCCCATATATTAACAGCCAAGCTTGGCCATCTGGGACTAGACACCACACTCTGCTCCTGGATCAGTGCCAGACTGTTTCCATCAGTGTGTATAAGCTTATATCTCAAAATATGTTTTTTTTTTTCCTTTGACATCATCTGACTCAGTTTCCTGCATGTGAACTACTTCAATACTTAAAATCAATACTATCCTTTCACTGTGAGGGTAGAAATGTAAAGATATTGCATTATTTTCTCCAGCACCTCAAGATTATGTTGCATGTGCACAGTTGTCTGAACAAAGCCTGGAGGGCAACTGTTTGTTTGGACTGTTAATCATCATCGAGCTGCAAATGGCCATTCTGTTGTGAGGGGAATCTCAGAGAGTAATCTCACCATGCAGGACATAATCAGACACAAGGTTAATGAGAGTTTGATGGAAGCATATGCCTCACACACGGCAGTGGTATTGCAGATAATAACAGGGACAATGAGTTAATGGTGCAGGTCCAAAGGCAAACATAAACAAAACACAATCAAGAAAAATGCTGGGACAATATCAATTTACTTTAGCTCACTCAGTTGTCAATAACATCAGTCTAGAAATCTCTGCCCAACTGCCTATTCCAGTCAGACTGCATCTGATGTGAGTGGTACTTTAGGGCAAGCACATGCTACAGTGATGTCTTTTAGCAAGCCTTGATTACCACGTTCTGTCACCTGCTCTGATACATGCATATTCGGTAGAATAAGTGACATTAGCTGTTTCTACAACTGGACGACAGATGATGGTAAATCAAGCTTGACAAGAAAGGGCCCTTCAGCTGAATGTGATGTGAGTCACTTCACTTCACTGGCTCCTAGTTTCCCATCATTTGGTGGGCTGTGGCTTACCTAGAGCCAAGCTGCGAGGATGCTCTGCTCATCCATGCAGAAATTTAACAACATAATGGCCAAACACTCCAGATGGATTCCATGCAACTGTATGCAACTCACAGCTGCCCAAAAAAGTGTGCATATGTATGCAGCCATACAGTTTGTTTTACTATTGTAATAAAATTATATGCTGCTTTGAAAGTAAAACTCTTTAATCAACAACTGTATCCTCAAGGGGACAATGCTGCAAGAGAGTCATCAAACCAGACTGCCATGACACTGAGAGACTGAAGTGTAAAGCAAAGGAGACAGCTTCATCATGTTGCCCATCATACTAGTAAGTTTAACACTCTGACTTGTGACACAGCAGAGAGAAACTGCAGCTCACATTAGAGCTACGTTAAGAATTTCAAGCAACACATTTGTCTTAGAGTGAAAATCAACTATGCACAGCGCAAAGCATCCACATTTGTTTAGGTACTTAGGGCATGTTTTAGAGTTCAGTTAAAGGACATGACTCATAACCAGTGAGCATTAAAATACCATCACTACGCAAAAAGCTAAACACGCACTTTGATATGTACAGACCAGTGTGCTGTACTGGTGTTCTTTTTTCATGCAGCTGTGCAACATTCAAACAAGTTAGGAGCAACAGTTAGTTTCGCTTTCTGAATTTAAAAATGTTTAGTAATTTAACAAGGTCTTTCAAAATCAAGGACAAAACTGATAATGCTTGTGTGGAGGGAATTTTACTTTTTTTTTCCTCCTGTCTCTTCCTTTTTTGTGGGAGTAAATGTAGATATGTTATAGCTTTGGTCATAGCAAGGTTTACTTTACCCTTACACTGTTTCTATCTTGTCAATCATTTAGCAGAGCAACGTGATCAGACAAAATTTAAGAACCGTCTGCCTTACATTATGTAGGTTCTCCTCATGGCAGTCTTACCCAAGCTGCATTCTGACAAATTCAAAACAATTTACATTTTATTTTTTAATATTTACATTACATTTTATTGTGATTAAAAAACAGTACATCAAAGAAAACACCTTTCTCTTTTAATTTCTTCCTTAAGACCATCCATCCCTGATAGTCACTACCCCATTGTCTCCATCCAACACCTGGTAACTGATACAGAAGACTGCAAACTCTACATGTTTTTTCATAAGCCTGGTCAAAATAGGACCCAGAGGTCAGTTTTCAGTCAGTTAAATAATGTTGTAGAGATTATATGGGCTACACTTGAAACAAAAGTGTTTCACTATCTTTTGTCATGTCACTAGTTGGCTCTCATCTTCATGCCGGACCACAATCCTGGTCTGCAAGAAACCATCTAGATACAAGATTCAAGACCTTTATTTGTTTATGATAGTAAAGTAAAAGTAGACTCCCCAGGGACATATGCAAGACTCCTAATACTGGACTTAAGCTCTGTGTTCAGTAGAACCATCCCAGAAGTCCTCTAGTCTCAGCTCACCTAGCTCACTGTGCCAGCCACCACCTGTTAGTGGATCACAAACGTTCTGACAGACTGGAAGCAGCAGGTGTGGCGAGAGAAAATCACATCCAGCATCTGAACGATCAGTACTGACACCCCTCAGGAATGAGTTCGCTACCCTCTGCTCCTCTTTTGTTACCGAATGGCTGCACCTCAGGAGATCTGTTTAACTCCTGAAATTTGCAGAAAACACAACAGTCAATGGTCATATCCAGGACAAGTCAGCAAACAGGTGGGAGGTTGAACAGCTGGCCCTCTGCAGCTAGAACAACCTGGAGCTGAACGAGGTCAGAACTGGGGCGATAAAGATTGACTTCAGGAAAGCCCACCATCATCATACTCAACAACACCATGTCTCCGCCATCACAAAATCCAGGCAGAAGATCTACCATCTGTCACCTCAGTAAGATCTACTGTGACACTGCAACAATCCAACTAACCTAGTCTTAGTTCATCCATCACTGTTTGGTTTGGATTGGCCACCAAACAGGACAGGACACAAACTAGAACTGGCAGTCAGGATTGCAGAGAAGATCATTGGTGTCAACCTGTTCCCATTCAGGACTTACACACCTGCAGAGTCAAGAAACGGGCAGGAATCTTGCACTGCAGAATGCTGTATACCAAAACAACCTTGTAACCTTCATACTTCATATTTTTACAGATCATATTATTACAGTTTACTACACAGTTTTGTTTCTAACCTGCACCTCATCTTGCACTGTCACTGTCAATATAAATCCTGATGAAAATTGAGCCCAGCAGAGCTGTGCAGATTGGAATCAGATGCACTCTGCTCTGTGAATCAGCGGTGTGCCAAGTGCCATGGTGCAGCTGTCCTGGTGCACCTGTGGCTCACTTGGACATGGGTGTGGATGAAACAGACCACATAAACTATGTGTTTGTTCATTTGAGGGCAGCACCTGCAAATCAGCATGGAGATTTCAGCGGTTATTTTGTACCACTCTGGTGCTTCAAGCGCAGAAATGAACCAGCAGCTCTGCCATGTGTAATTGTGGTTCGACAGTGCGCAACATCACTCCTGTTAGACACCGCAGATGGAACAGATACCCGCTGCTCTCACAGGCCTGGAAATAGACTCACCAGAGCAAAGGAAAGGCCTTCAGTATAGACTATCTGCTAACTGTTGTGGATTACAAAGCTGGTAAGAACCCCTCATTAATCTTTATTCTGCCTGGCTGGCATTAATGTCTTAATCAGAATAATACGTTCTTGGCTGGTGGGAAAACTACTGTAAATGTAAGAAGATGATTTAGGGAGGCTTAAATGAGAGAGTGTTCATCAAATAAAGTGACCGAAACATTGTGGAACCTAGTCTTGGCAGCAGGCTGTGCAAAACACATACATTCTTGACCTCGAGATTGCAGTGCATCGCTGCTCTGGTATCACCGCACCATCAGCCACACCTCTCCTCCTACTGGGGCACACAGCAAGCCGCCAAGATGCCAAACTGTTGCGGTTCAGGCAATAACCTTACTGCGCTGCAGGAAAATACCCGGTTTGTGAATGCAACACTGTGTGAAATCATTTTTCCATTATAAAGACTTCAGTACACAATGCAGTGACTAGGCACTTCCTGGAATAGTCACAGAAGAACAAAAGCCAGTACTTTTAAGCAATAAAGAATATAGAGGAACAGAAAACCTTATAAACTTACTTGCTTATATTGTAAAGTCCTGAAGAAATTTGAATTTGCACTGGCAAGCAGTACGACTGAGGTATAATGTCATGTTGCCTGTAAATCTCTTTAAATTTGACTCTTGTTCCTGTTATTTCACTGGAATTATCTTTTTTATTCTTATTCTGTTGTATAATTGTTGAGAAAAAAAGGAATAGCAAGGCCCCACAGGAACTCTTTCATGGATTACCTTTAAAGCAGTGTCAATAGTAATTACTGAGAAGGCTTATCTTTAGCCACTGCATCATTGTCCTTCACAGGAATCAGTGTTAGCTGCCCCTCTGCCAATTAATAGAAGCAAACACCAACATCAATTATTCAACAGGTATATCATGCGCAACAGTTCTGCTGCATTCATACTGCGCCAAACTATAATCTTACTTCATTTAAGAATTTGTGTAGCATGCACTCTTATTGAATCTTCATATATGCTGTTGAACACAGCAAATATCTGTTGCAGTTTATATAGCTGAATTCATATTCAGAATTGCCCAGAAGTGGAAATGTGTTTGGATTACTTGTATAGTCACACAGCTGAAGCATTTTTCTATTCCTTAAGACTTAAAACAAAAGAAAGAAACAAAAATTGGGCCATCGAGGCCCTGAAGAAGCAGCAAGTCACTCAGGACAGTTTGAAAACTGTCAAAATGATCCTGCATTCCATATGAGTCAGCACTCTCCAATCCCATGTGAGCATCTGAAACCACAGTGCCCCCTGCTCTGCACTGATTACATACTGTTCTGGACTGAACTCTACATTCACTTCAGACAAATCAAGCATTATAATATTTGGCTTGCAGGAAGCATCTCTTTGATCTGGGGACTTGCTGTTGCAATGAGCAAGAAGTCGTGTGCCTTAAATCCTTCAGGCTCTTGTTGGAAAGTGATGGAGAGCGTGACAAATTTATGCCGATTCAGGTAGGTCAAGCTAAATAACAGTCTGGAGAATTTCAAAGTGAGCTTATCAATATATCAGCATCCATTTGACTGTAAAATAGTGATTGGATGTCGCCTCTTGGCTGCCAGAGTTGTGCTGAGTTTTCACCTGAGATCGTAAATTTTATGCGCCTGCATACAACCAGATTCCATAAATATTTTAGAAAAATACTAAATCACTGCATTTGTGAGGAATAGAATGGTGATTTTCATTTTTCAAAGTAAAAGTGTGTGGAGAGGGAAAAACAATTCTTTTTCCCACCTGAGCTGCTGTGCAGTGTTGAAATGTGTGTGTCAGCACCTTTTCAGATAGTAGCCCCATGTAAATGTATAATTACAGAAACACTATTTGACTGCCATCCACTCCTCTGGGGGCAGCATTAATCCCAGAGATCAATGCTTCCAACCCCAGATATGCAGAGCACAGCAATCCATCTGTCAGCTCGGCCACCTTATAAGTCTAGAGGGAGAGGTACCACTGATAATTACCTCTACCTACTAACAAAATACAGGCGTTTTCTGTGGAAACTCACAGTTGTTGTACCTTTAGCTTGACAGCTGTTAGTGACTTGTCTGACAAAGGAAATGTTGTTGTAATTAACTGTTGTAATTAATTCCCTTATCTTGAACTCAGACTGATCATTCTATTACTCTACTCTGCTGAATGTATTACTTAACGCTAGGTTGTTTGGGTGTTTTTTCCCTTCAGTATACCATGTCCAGACAGCTAAATTAAACAGGTATTTTGAGTGTTTTAAGTTTTTAAGTGTTGCACATTGACAAAAAATGGTGATATTGAGTGAAAGATGATGCACATTATCCTACAAAAACCACCAATGGTCAGTGCCATCTTTCCCTTTCCACAGTAGGAGCGCATGACGCCCCTTCTAGCCTGTGATATCAGGTATTGTAATCATGTGCAAACAAACTTGAAAATATCAATAAATATTGCATGACAACATCCTATGAGGGTATTGTTACTGTGACTTCTTACCCACAGACACAGTAGAATTTTGCGTCTGCAGAAAAGACACAATTTATTCTTTTAAACTGAAGCCCCAAAAGTCTGAGAAGGAGCAAAGAGTTTCTCTAATGAGTAATATCCACAGGCTAACAGGCTAAGTACAGACTCTATTGTCTGACTCTGGTACATTAACAAAGCGCTCGAGATGTCTGTTCAGTATTCTTGGCATGAATGGGAAGTTGCGAGGGGAACAATTATGAGAGATACTTTTTTGGTTTGGCTCCCCCCACCACCACCACCACCACCACCACCACCACCACCACCACCACCACCACCACCACCACCACCACCACCACCACAGTGAATTTTTTTAGAGCCGAATGGTGCTGGAAACCAGCTACAGGAAGGAGACAATGATGGTTAACTAATAGGCAAAGGGTGAACCAAAGCGTGAAGAAGTTCCATTTGGCACTGATTGCCCTCCGACAAACTAACTCCCTTAATATCCACTGCCATTGTAAAACTGATGATCTATGGTTGTAATCAGCTCCAGTGATTGGAGAAAACTACACTGAGAGAAATTACAGCCTTGATTTGAATATGTACAACCTGGAAGCTGGAGGGAACTCAGCATTTTCTACTGTTGCAGAGTGAGTAAAGGTGGTCCATGTTCTCTTGGCAGCACCACTCACTTTGTGTGTCGCGTTTACAGGGGTGGAACTGAGCCTCAAACAAACATTAATGACCAAGTTGGAAGGACAGTGAAAAAATGAGAAAAAATGTTCTTGTTCAGATGTCTCTTAGGGGAGAGATTAGCACGGTTAAATCCAGAATCATTGTTCTGCAGCAACTGTAAGTACACAAGGACATGAACACAACTGGGGAAGGAGAAAATTATTTTCTCTGACAAATAGAGGGTGTAAAGTGTGAAAAACAGTTAAATGAAACAGCTAATCATGTCAGAAACTCAGTGGATTCATGGTTAAATGGCAGAGAACAGTATTTAACGTGTAATACCCTAAATATGAAACCAAAAGCAAACAGCAGAACATGTTTTACAATAAGTGTAAAAACATCCCTGGGATGTAATAATGCACAGGAATGCTAAAAAAAATTACTCATATTTTTAATAGTATCCTGTTATATTTATTTGTAAATCTCTGTTACAGTAAGATGCAGCCCTGTTCAAGCAGACATGATAGATTCCTGCTGGCTGCAAAGGGCAGCAATGCAAATGTCAGTGCAAATGAACCACAAGACAAGGAAGAGGAAGAAGAGAAGCAGGTAAAACAATGGAAGTTGGGCCAAATAGGGACATTGGCCCCGTCTTTCTCATGCCCGACTGGATAGATCGCTACGCTGCTACCAGCTTCCTTGTCCATTTTTTCACTGGCAGGTGAGAACTTCTCATCTACAAGCCCTGGGCAACAGTGTGTGGGAAAAGGCCATGGCCAGTAATGGCATCTTGGCTCACATTCTGCTGATGCACTGAGAGGAAACAGGTTGGTGCTGATCACAATCAGGTTAAAATTGGCTCATTTCATCCATTGCGCTCCCCCATAACCTTTGGATATCACGTGCATGCCTTTCTCTTCATCAAATGACCAGTTCTGCCACTTGAGCAGACATTGGTTGAACTAGACAGTTGAATGTCACTTCAGGGCCACCACATTTACTCCGTGAGAACAAACCTCCTCTATAAACTGGAGAGTGAGTGTGTTTGGTGGGGAAATACACATGTTCTATCACCCAGAAACCCTCATTGTCCCCACAGCCTGGGCCACATTCTTTACAGTCTAGGTGATACAAAACCTGACCTCAGATCAGACTGGCTATAAACTAGAGTAGCATTTTCTGTTGCTGCCAGCTGATGCTGTGTTTTGGCAGTGGAGCTACTATTCAGACCCGTACTGAGAAGGCAGAGCAAGTATATTTCTGTTGCACAAATTGTATTAACATTTCCAAAAATGGGACAAGAGACAATACCAATTAACATGTGTTCCCATCAGCCGAGGGGCTCCGCTAAGATTATTTAAGATTATGTAATCAAATAAAGCGCCAGAAACTCATCTTTGTGCATCACATTACTCAATGAGTTGCATCAAATGCGACAGTAATGGTGTATGGGTCAATGAGTAAGCTGTGGTGAGGAGGTGTGTAACTGGTGGATGCTGCTGTGCGCTGTCTCTACACTGCCAGAGATCCCACCATGCCTTCATTTATTCCAAAAAACTATTTCAATCTCACTTTAGCACATCATCCCTTTATGACTATGCCAACTTTTCTATCTCAGTATGAACTTTTTATGAACCTGATGTTCATCTTCAGAAATTCTTTGGCTCAAATTCAAGACGTGTATAAAAAAATACATAGTAAATGGGAACTCGGCAGCTCCGACTATAATGCACCTCCTGCCACTGCAGATGCCTGCAGTGTTTAACAACTTTTGCTCTGCTGACTTTACCCTTGATAGAAATGTGAAAGAAAGTAATTCTGAAGAGCCCTCTGAACATTAGGTGCATAATGGCTGTAATTGCAATACCCTTTGTCCTTGCTGTCATTATTAAAATGGCAGCAGGTAGCAGTCATTCTGACTGCCCAAAGAACTATGTGGTTATTTCTTGCAAAGTTGGTCCCTTATCTACCACTGTGTTATCTTTAGACTAACATTCAGTACCCTGAAAACAATAAAAACAAGACTTGTGATGATGGTGATGTCCGAAGAGCATTAATTCCTACTGGGCCTAAAACCATTCTCGAATATATTATAAAACTAAAAAATCTATACACCTACATACAGTTTGTCTACACATGCTGGTCCTATGGAATGTACATATGGTTGGCTTTCTGTATGCATAAAACCATGAGCTGAGATGCAGGATATGCCAGAATTGTTAGCAAACAGTTGCATATTTACACAGCCATGACATTAGCATTCAATTGGTGGTCACTTGATGGATTTGAGTCCAATACCCACTCTCCTTTTACCTCTTGTCTAGTATTTCTGCTTTGGAACAGCACAACACTTCACTGGTGCTGGACAGTTAAAAGTGGCCTTAACAGAGCTATTTTTTGATGAAGCAGCTGTCTGCTGTGGCTGGAAACAAAACTGATGAGAGTAAAGAGAGAGAACCAAAACAGGTGGCAATTCTATGGGTTCATCACCATGAGCGCCCCTGTTTTCACATTCGATCCACTGTCAAACTAAAAATTAATGATTAGGGCTCCTTTGTAATAAAACTACGCATGAATGCGAATCCAAATTCTGCATGTGTGATGAAACAAAGCTGGTTAAATTGTGCTATTCTGCTGGAAACATTAGTGCTGTGAAAGTCATTACCTAAATGGTGCCTGGACAATTTGAACTGCACAAACCTTTATTTAATTCTAGAGGTGGCATCCACCTACTATGTGCATAGGAGTGTTTCGGAGGCCGCCACGGTATACTGTGCCAGAGGGTCTCTCACAGTGACCCAGTCCCTCCAGAGTGTGTTGGCCTTGCCACGTCCTCCTGTCCTTTATAACAATAGGAAGGGTAATGGCCTCCCCAAGGCCTCCTCATTCAGCCTGATTGCACTGCCAGCATCAGGCCGGCCATGCCATAAAACAATTAGCTCCATTTATCAACCTTACATCCACTATCTATGGGAGGGAGGACGTGAAGGTAGGAAGAGAGGTGGAGAGAGAGGGTGGACGAGCTGTAAAGTTCAGTTTCTAGGTATCTAGATCCTGAATTCCGTCTCAAATATACCTCAAATCTGCTTTGATTAAAACGTCTTCAAGTGTTTATGAGAAGATATTAAACTATCCTGAATGACTGCCACATCAGCAAGTTTTCACTGTTGGAAAAATAACATTTTGACTAATCCTGACCCAGTAATATGAGCAACTTATTTCTCCCTTGAATAAAAAGCATTCTGAAGACAGTCGCCTGCTCCGTGCACTGGTGGAGCGCTACAGAACTAAAATCGTAAAACCTGACATGCAGATAACAAAGTGAAGCATCAATGAAATGAAAAAGTGCTGTAATTGTATGCCCCAAAGCATCATCGATCCAGCAGCAGGGGAAAGAAATCAGTGGAACAAGTGAAAGTGGGAACATCTTTCATATTTCCTCGCTACTTCTATTTATGATTAATGTAATGTTACATACAGGAAACATGGCAGCAGCTCTCTTTACAATCCAGGACAAATGTCATTGAATTAGAATTTTATTCTTGATGATATGTGCAAAAAGCATCAGTTATTATGAGGTCTAATGATGAAACAGTCACGATCACTGTTCCCTCTAAGCTGCGCGCGTGCGCAATTGCACACTGCTGACACGGTCTCCGCACACAGAAAATCTGCTGCACACAAAAAAAAGTCCAACCTAAATTGTAAATAAAATAAACATGTAGCAGGCTGCACAGTGGGGTAGTGGTTAGCACTTTCGCCTTGCAGCGAGAAGGTCCCTGGTTCGCGTCCCGGCTTTCCCGGGATCTTTCTGCATGGAGTTTGCATGTTCTCCCTGTGCATGCGTGGGTTTTCTCCGGGTACTCCGGCTTCCTCCCACAGTCCAAAAATATGCTGAGGTTAATTGATGATTCTAAATTGCCCGTAGGTGTGAATGTGAGAGTGCTTGTTTGTCTTTGTATGTGGCCCTGCGACAGACTGGCGACCTGTCCAGGGTGTCCCCTGCCTTCACCTGAGTCAGCTGGGATAGACTCCAGCCGCCCCCGCGACCCTAGTGAGGATTAAGCGGTGTATAGATAATGGATGGATGGATAAACATGTAGCAATTCATTCTGTGTTATTTTTCAGTGTGAGTCAGTGAGTGACGGTGACTGGCTGCTGCAGCCAATGATGCGATTTACATACATATTTACCATAGACTGTATATAATGGTATTTACGCAGCTAATCAACGTCAGGCGTCCTTATGTGCAGCCATCGTTGTTCTCATAGATATGAATGAGTAGATAGGACACGCCCCTTTGAGCTGCGTGCTACAGCGAGGCTAAGCTAGTGAAGGCAAAGTTTCAGTGCATTCCGTTGATGTAGACGGCGTGAAAACGGAAACAAGTATGCCGGCTCACTGTGCTGCATACAATTACACACTGCATCGTACGATTGAGACAAGGAAACTTGGAATGACTTTTCATAGGTAAGAATAGTTTTTGGCTCTTTTTTCATTATGAAATCTTGTTGAGAGCTTCCAGTCTATGAGAGCTAACTAGTTAGCCACTAGCAAAACGCTAAGGCGAGCTAGCAGCTTGACAAGCAAATACCAGACGATTAATAGTAGCTGTAGTATAGTTGTACAAGCAGTAGTAGTAATACTAAAAGTACAAGCAGCAGTAGTAGTATAAACAGCTGTTAGAGTCGTAGAAGTAGTATCAGCATTTGTAATAGTATTACAAGTTGTAGTAGCAGTGCCAGTATCAGCAGCAGTAGTTGGTGTACTATCACTACTACTGGTAGTAGTCACATTGCTATTACTACCACCAATACAACCAATAGTAGTTATAAAGCCTAACTCATGTATATCCAGATTACCATCTATGTTCTTCCTCCAAACCCATTTTATGATTGGGATTACAGGCAGTTCTTTAGGACTGCTCTCAAATAATTGAAATGTTATTAAACAAGGTTATACTTATCAAATTAAATAGCTCTGGTCTCCAGTATATTGGCGAATTCGGTTCTTTGTACTTAATTTATTAGCATGATTTCTTTTTAATATCTTGTGTACAGACTTAATTACTTCTCTGTCTACTTTTCTTACTCCATGTAGGTTTCCCAGAGACTATGGGTTGAGGAGGAATTGGAAGTTTGTCGGCTTAGACCTGGTGTCATTCCATCAGTGTTAAACTTCCCGGCTCATCTTGGAAGAGTACGTGCCAGAAAGACCATGACCAAGCAGCCTTGAGATCTTAGGCAGCGTCTCCCTGAGGTGGGTGTCGATGGTGTTCACGGTCAGGTCTGTAGAGGGGGGAGGCCGCCACCCACCTCCCCGCCTACTCTCTACCCTGACTCCGCCTTGGCTCCACCCATGTGGTCACTTTATTAACTACAATGCCAAAGGGACGACGAAATTACTTCTTTTCCTCTGATCTGTAGCTCAATGAGTTAAGGGTTTTCCTGTAGAGCTGTAGGTCTCTGGTTCAAGACCAGACCCTTCTTAAATTTTATCAAAATCCTGACAAAGAAAAATGCCAGTGGTGGGTCTTGAACCTACTACCTTCCACTTGGTAGTCTCTCTTCTTAACCCCCTGAGCTACTCACTCAGATACTTTTTTTTTTTTTTTTTTTGCGCATTTATCATCTATTTTTTTGCCATTTTTGAGTTTTTTTTAACTTGAGTCTCGTCTCGACCGTTTTTCTCGGGGGTTGGACTTCAGCCTTTGTGCTGGAGGGTGGAACCCTCAGTTCCAAGACTTTCCAAAGCCTCCAGACCTCCCAAGTCCTCAGGACCTGAGCTTTCACACAGTCTGAGGGCTGAAATTTTCTAAGTCCCACAGTAGTTCTCTGTTAGATTGAACTTCCAGACAGTCCAAGGACTGATATCTTCTAAGTTCCTGAGTACTTCTCTGTTAGATTGAACTTCCAGACAGTCCAAGGACTGATATCTTCTAAGTTCCTGAGTACTTCTCTGTTAGTTTGAACCTTCAGTCTGTTAATATTTCGATTAAATCTTTAAGGTTTTTCTTTTTAAATGTTTTACCACCTTTTAATGTTTAATTTTCTTTTTAAATCCTTCATTGTATTTTCTGTGTAATTCCTATTTGAACTTTTATTGTCTTTAAGATATAATTTTCTAATTAAACATTTAATTTTTTAATTAAATGTTTTGTCTTTTTTGGCCTTTTATTGGATAGGTGTATTGAGAGACAGACAGAAAACAGGGGAGAAGAGTGGGGGGAAGACTTGCAGCAAAGGGCCATGAGCAAGAATCGAACCCGGGCCGCTACGTTGGGGACCAGCCCATGTACATGGGTCACCTGCTTAACCCATTGAGCTATATGGGCGCTCATGTTTTGTCTTTTTAAGGGTTTAATAATCTGATTAAATGTTTTGCATTTTTAAAAATGTTTAACATTCTTCTTGTTTAATTGTATTTTTTAAATGTTTAATGATGGAAAATACTTTATCTGTAATTTCTAATATTTGTATTTTAAAAATTTTGTTTAATTTCATAATGACATGTATTGTATGTTGTCGAATTATCTCATTCGATATTTTGTCTGTTTAATAGAGTAAAACATTAAATTACATTAAATTCTATTAAACAGACAAAATATCGAATGAGATAATTCGACAACATACAATACATGTCATTATGAAATTAAACAAAATTTTTAAAATACAAATATTAGAAATTACAGATAAAGTATTTTCCATCATTAAACATTTAAAAAATACAATTAAACAAGAAGAATGTTAAACATTTTTAAAAATGCAAAACATTTAATCAGATTATTAAACCCTTAAAAAGACAAAACATTTAATTAAAAAATTAAATGTTTAATTAGAAAATTACATCTTAAAGACAAAAAAACTTCAAATAGGAATTTAACAGAAAATACAATGAAGCATTTAAAAAGAAAAATAAACATTAAAAGGTGGTATATGTACATATAATTTAATTGTATTTAATGTTTAACTCTATTAAACAGACAAAATATTGAATTAGATAATTCAACAACATACAATAAAAGTCATTATGAAATTAAACAAAATTTTTAAAATACAAATATAAAAAATTACAGATAAAATATTTTCCATAATTAAACATTTAAAAAATACAATTAAACAAGAAGAATATTAAACATTTTAAAAAATGCAAAACATTTAATCAGATAATTAAACCTTTAAAAAGAAAAAACATTTAATAAAAAAATTAAATGTTTAATTAGAAAATTACATCTTAAAGACAAAAAAACTTCAAATAGGAATTTAACAGAAAATACAATGAAGCATTTAAAAAGAAAAATAAACATTAAAAGGTGGTATATGTACATATAATTTAATTGTATTTAATGTTTAACTCTATTAAACAGACAAAATATTGAATTAGATAATTCAACAACATACAATAAAAGTCATTATGAAATTAAACAAAATTTTTAAAATACAAATATAAAAAATTACAGATAAAATATTTTCCATAATTAAACATTTAAAAAATACAATTAAACAAGAAGAATATTAAACATTTTAAAAAATGCAAAACATTTAATTAGATAATTAAACCTTTAAAAAGAAAAAACATTTAATAAAAAAATTAAATGTTTAATTAGAAAATTACATCTTAAAGACAAAAAAACTTCAAATAGGAATTTAACAGAAAATACAATGAAGCATTTAAAAAGAAAAATAAACATTAAAAGGTGGTATATGTACATATAATTTAATTGTATTTAATGTTTAACTCTATTAAACAGACAAAATATTGAATTAGATAATTCAACAACATACAATAAAAGTCATTATGAAATTAAACAAAATTTTTAAAATACAAATATAAAAAATTACAGATAAAATATTTTCCATAATTAAACATTTAAAAAATACAATTAAACAAGAAGAATATTAAACATTTTAAAAAATGCAAAACATTTAATTAGATAATTAAACCTTTAAAAAGAAAAAACATTTAATAAAAAAATTAAATGTTTAATTAGAAAATTACATCTTAAAGACAAAAAAACTTCAAATAGGAATTTAACAGAAAATACAATGAAGCATTTAAAAAGAAAAATAAACATTAAAAGGTGGTATATGTACATATAATTTAATTGTATTTAATGTTTAACTCTATTAAACAGACAAAATATTGAATTAGATAATTCAACAACATACAATAAAAGTCATTATGAAATTAAACAAAATTTTTAAAATACAAATATTAAAAATTACAGATAAAATATTTTCCATAATTAAACATTTAAAAAATACAATTAAACAAGAAGAATATTAAACATTTTTAAAAATGCAAAACATTTAATTAGATAATTAAACCTTTAAAAAGAAAAAACATTTAATAAAAAAATTAAATGTTTAATTAGAAAATTACATCTTAAATTTCTTAAATCTTTTTAATAATAAAACTTTTTAAACATTTTATTGTATTAATTTTTTTTCATTTGATTTAATTGCTTTTTGTTATGTAGTTTATTTCTTTAATCTTCTTTTTCTGTCAAGATTTTAACCCCAACCTTAAAAATTAAACAAACCCTTAAATCAGAATGAAAATACTTCTGTTGTCACAATCATGAGTTAGTCAATTATTCAGTTTATCAATTCAACTTTATTTGTTTAGCACATTTCACACAGATGACAAAACTAAACAAGCAAAGAGAAAAAACTATGCTAAAACTATGATTAAAACTCAAAAACATTTAAAAAAAAAAAAAAAAAAAACATTTAACATCGTAATAAAATATGTTGTGTCCAGGGGATGGAGGGAGTTTATTGAAGTCTTCTTGGGCTCACATGGTAAATCATTTAAAATATAAACTTGATATTCAGTCTAAGGAAACTGCAGAGCGACAGAAGAAGCAACAATATCTCCTGTTTTCTCCTTTAATGAGTCGACTCTTCTTGTGCTTTCAGACCAAAGAACTACAGACTCTTCACAACCTGCTCAAACTCTTGGTACAGGACCTCACCACACAGGTCAAGAAGGTTTCCATCTCATTTCTACTCTGAAGCTCACCTTCTCCTGCTCAAAATGCTGACAAATGTTTCTGCTGCTCTAAAGTCTGCTCTCCAGAACTTCCTAAAAACTCTCAAAGTCTCTTCTGCTGCAGGTTGCTTTGTAGAACTGTTCCAGAAAACCTCACTAAACCACATGGAGGGGCCTCAAGATAGTCGTCCAAATGAAACCGTACAAAAAGCAGACTAGTACAACCCAAACGCTAAAGTCTCCTGCAGCCTACCAGAGAACCTCTGAGAACAGAGAATCAGGACAGGAACTCTTACCTTCTAGACAACCAACATCGGTTCTCAAACAAGAATACAGAATGTGTCTGACCAAAAACCTCTAAAGACTCAGTACAGCCAAGATAAAGACACAACTCAGCTGCACCAAACCCACTAATCACTGCACACATTAACACCATGTGCTAACTGTGGCTAAAGAACCACATTTACCAAGACAACTATCCAGTACAAAGCCCTAAAACACACCAAGAAACACATTAAAGATGATTTTACTGCTGGAAGCTGCAAGCCAACACCTAAAGAACTAACTAAAGCAATGGAGCCAAACCCAGTTCACTGGTGAAGAGAAACAGATGAAATGTTTGTCTGCAGCTAAACAAAGCAGGAAGACACTGAGCTGCTCAGGTGTTCCTGATAACACCAAGCTGCTCAGGTGTTCCTGATAACACCAAGCAGCCACCTGGACAGCCAATAGGAACACAGCTTCCTGGAAGTCCAGAGGGCGGGGTTAGTCAAGGAAATTTAGTTTAAAGTTGAAGCAGAAAGGTAACAAAGAAAGTTGAAAACCACCTTCTGATACCTGAAATCTCTGAGTTTTCACACAAAGAACACCTGAACATGTCAAACTGGTTCCATAGTAGAACCATCATTGTAAACACGTCATATTATGGTGTGTTGCTCAAAAAACATTAGGACCCGGCTGTCAGGGGACAAACATGTAAGAAACATGAGAACAGAGAGAACCCAACCAGTAGGTCACAGTTTATCATCCCCCAGTCATCTCCTGAAGTCCATATGGTGAGAGACATCAGTATCTGGTTGTTCATTTACCAGAGGATGCTTATAATCATGCTGATGTGGTCTGTACTCTACAGTATTTTAGTGACTCAATAAATGCCTAAGTTGTTTTTTTTTTTTTTTAATGCTTTTTAGTTTTTAATAAACATTTAACAGCCTATATGTGATCAATAAATGGCCTTTGCATATCTTAAGAAAAATTCACTCAGAACTCTGATATGTTAACAGTACTAAATAAATCAATAAATACATGCATACACACAAAAATAAGTTAATACCTTAACTGTGTTAAGATAAGATTTAGATTTTTAAAAAAAGTTGTTTATGTTTTTGCAGAATCCAGTGTTGCTCACTGGTTGGTCATTACATTTTGTTAGTTTGATTTCACTGTTTAAAATGATGCCACCTCTTTTCAGACAGAACCTGTGACAATAAAACAATACAAAATTTTTAGTTCCATGTTAATAAAGCACTTAAAGCGTTAAGTATGGCTAAATACTCCTTTCAAAATTAAATATATCACTCCTTAGGTGGTAGTGGCCCCAAGTTCAGTAAAGTTGGAAAGATATTCACAGATTCGGACTTCCAGCATCAATAACTCGTTAGATATAGGTTGTCAAAACATAAACGGTGCCTCTTTCCCATTGTTGCAAGGCAGACAATGTGCTACAAGCCCAGTTTTATCAAAAGTAGCTGTCTTTCAAGCTACAGGAATAACATTGGTGTCTATGGAGTGAACAGGGTTCGTCTGCAATTTGCAAAACCGCTGCAACAGTAAAGAGAGACAAATATTCAGTAACTTCACTCTTATACATTGTAGTGTCACTAAAATCACTGCAGCCTTCAACTGGCTCCTGTTGACAAAGTGTTTTAACAGAAATGTAAATGCTGTAATTTGATTCTTTTAATAAACCATGTAACTTGAATGGATGTGATGCTGGTGTGACCACAGTGCACACGTCTGATGTTGCTCACAGTGGTCCAAGGGACGCTCAGGGAGTTTGTGTGTTTGCTCAGACTCAGGAAAAATTAGAGGGAACATTGGTCACGATATATGTAT
Organism: Amphiprion ocellaris; assembly: GCF_022539595.1. Lineage (NCBI taxonomy): Eukaryota > Metazoa > Chordata > Actinopteri > Pomacentridae > Amphiprion > Amphiprion ocellaris. The sequence goes on from NC_072768.1 coordinate 5,824,338, forward strand.
AAACACACAGGCTATGCACAATTTGGCCACATGTGTGGTTGCAAATAAATTATGGTTGAAGAGCTGGACAGAGGGTGTAAATAAAAATAAATGCCACCAAAGACGGATAGCAGCGCCTTTCCATGTGCCCCCCAGAGAGACGTATGATGCAGCTGTTGAAAGCTGAGGGAGAGTGGTCGAGTTTTTATTTCCCTTTTCCTTCATTTCTCTTGTGTAATAGATTGCACCTGTAGTTTCTCTGAACGATTGTCCGGTTCACCGCAGTATCTGTCACGTGCAGTGCATCTCTATTAAATAGCTACTGTACAACAAGAGGGATGTTCTAAGAAAGATGCCGGTACTTACTTACACATAATTAAACAGCAGATCACTTGCCTATAAAAAAATGCCAAATGTCTTTTTCTCTTTCATTTTTTTCCCCTCCTCTTAAGTGGCCTCATGTTTTACTAACAGAGACTGGAGTGAGGTGAAATAAAACTCATTGCGAATGCATGTATTATTAGAAAGCTGACTCTTCTCCAGACACTTACATCATGTTAACATGTGAAGGGTGGTAATTATCCCACAGCAGAAATAGCAACTCATTATGAGAGTCATAAGAGGGCACAAGGTCTCTGGGAACACACCCAGTTGCTGTGTCCCGATAATCCTTAGCTCATCGTTGGTGTCAGCAGCAAAGCAGTATATCTCTGGCCTTAAATCATGCCCTGTACTCCTCAAAGTCTTTAATTAAGTCTTGATCGTCCTGTCCTCCATCCCCAGTATTAGTGTGTTTAATTTCCTGCTGTCATATCGCCTTCCCTTTTGGTTATATTATTAATCAAGCCTCCACTTCTCTGTGTTTCCAGGGGCAGCCAGTCTGCTGCAACAGGATGACTGCTGATTTCGATCCATCGGCTCGACCATTAAGGACGGCTTAAAGCCATAATTCCTCAAGATATTACTCTCAGGTTCAAATGTCAACATTTAGATAAGAGCCCGGTTGATTCGACTCCCTCTGCAGATGAGGGATGAAGTTCTAAATGCCTGCTGTCCTGTGTTTGTGTTTTCATTAGTCCTGACTTTAAGGTATTCCCAGTGCAAATAAGGATGAAGATGTGTGCTGCAGGAGCAGTAGGAGTTGTAAAATAGCAAAATAAAAAGCCGCAGTTAGGATTTCACAGATGACTCAGCCGAAAATAGGACAAACTCTTCATCTTTAGTCGTCCTTGTGCCCAATCGTGTGTCTACAGCGGTCCACAAGTCCACATTCATCACTTTTGTGTTTAGGTGATGAGTCAAAGTAGAACTAGAGCAGTCTATCCGCTCAAGTCACTTTCTTACATAGGTTGCTGTGGTGAACCTCAACGATTTTTCTTTTTCCATTTTCTCTTCAACAACACTGCACAAGTATCTCTGTCTGCTCAGAGAACCAATCAAGTGTGGCAACTGGCCACCCACTGCAGTGACAAGCACAGAATGAAAAACACTCTAGACCATGACACATAGAGTTAGGTGCCACACGTCAACAGGTTGTCTTATCGCTGTGCCGCGGACCATGAGCACTTGAGTGAAATGGGCAGAGAGGCTCTCTGCTGTGAGATGAGTGAAGAAGACGGCGTTGCTTCTGATCTGGTTGGGTGGCTGAATACTGAGGAACCAAGGCCAATGCGGAAGCTCGTGGGTCAACATGCCCCTCCCAATTTTACAGTTGAGGTGCGTTCGTCGCCATAGATGCTGGTGGCCGCAGCAATGCTACAAGCAGAGCGTCGTTTGAGTGGCAGTCAGAGCCACAGAATGTGGCGGAATGTGGGCATTGGAGTGGGGTTTTTTTGTGCTCTCTGGATCCTTTGCCGTTATCACCGAGGCGTTTATTCAGCCATCAAAACAACATGTCTTGACACAGGAAATCTACTGTAATGTCCCATTGTGACAGGTTCACAGACAAAAAAACAGGACAAAGAAAATGAGGAATATCCAAACCCAGAGCGTAGAAAATTGAGAAAGACAATAGACTGTGGAGAAAAATGGAGAAATATACAACATTTATTTTTGCTTAAATGCTATTTTCCCCATTTCAGCAGAATTGGTTTTACAGCCAGACATTTGTGTAGATTACCAGCAGAGACCAGCAGCTCAGTCTATTTTTATCAGTACAATAGCACCTTCACATTTATCTCCTTTACGATGTTCAGAAAATTAACTTTTTTTACTCGACTTCATTGTCTTTTGATGCCAGTTTCTACTTCATTTCATTTCAGAGAGAGATATTCTACTAAATTACTACTACTGCTATTCTACTTCTAACAAAACATATGAAGAGCTTAAAAATATGTTTTGTTCAAAATTAAATTGCAAAGCACTGCAAGTGCAAGTGCATCTCATATAATTAGAATATGGTGGGAAAAGCTTCATATTTTCCACCACGCATTGCTCAAAGTGAAAACTTTATATATTCTAGACTTGTTTTAACTTTGAGGATATTTCTGCATTATAGATCCTTATTTGATTTATCCTTGTTGAGCTTATAATAATAATATAATAATATAAATATTCTAATATTTTATAATAAACAAAGACTTGAAATATTTCAATGTATGTGTACTGAGTCTAGAATATGTGTAATTTTGACTGTAATTAAAAGTATTGATATTCTAATTATATGATGCACTCGTACAGTTGAACAGTCGATTACCCAATTAGTCGAGTGAGAGAGAATTAATTTAAAACATTTTTAATGTAAAAAAACACGTGCACACCCCACGTTCCAGCTTCACAAATATGAAGATTTATTGCTTTTCTTTTTGATCTTTTTTATTATTTTTAAGAATGTCATAATTTGAGGGTTTGCAATATTGTGAAGGTTACAAATCAAACAATTAATGGAGAAAATAGTTAGCTGATGAATCCATAATGAAAATAATCATTAGTTGCAGTTATAACAAAATGGTTTAAAAGGAGCTGCATCACAAAAGGACACTAAAATCCTGCTTTTCCATGCATTCATTGACAATAACAATTTAAGAACATCAGTCAAGAGGAACATTTTTCTACAATGAGTACTTAAAACAGTTTAACTATATTTTTTGATTATACTTACAAATATTCTATTTAATATTGTAACCACCTTATGTCTCTCTACTGCAGCTGGTCATGAGGAGATATGACTCAAGATGGTAGTGCAGGTACTTTTTCTGTTTTCAGATTTGCTTAAAACTTGCAGCATAACCCTAATTAGAATTTAATTATTGCCCCTAATGTTAAGCATGTTGTGAGTATGAATTTTGGATGGAATTCAGCAGATTCATAATGAAATGCAATAGTTAAAATGTCAGACCATACCTGTTTCATTCAGCGGATATTATTTAGAATTGCAAATGTCATTTATGCTCAAGCCTACAAAGCATGCATAAATTACTGAACACTTGCACACACCTGCATACTTTAACAGATTTAATTTCTCCATGGTTCAATCTAGATTAAAGTAATTTCTACAAATTAAAAAATATTCATAGCTATTAATTATATAGGGACAGAGTTGTACCCCGAGTTGATGCGATTGATTGGCAGCTATAACCCACCAACACATGGCTGAGGGTTCTGATGGTGAGAAATCTGCAAGTAAAATGATCAGGCCCAATATTCTGCATCTGCATTTATTTTATTTATTTTTTTTGGCTTAAGGCTCAACAGTGTCAGCAGTGATTCTCTGAATAAGTTGAGTTAGGTCATGGTTTATTCCTCCATTTACACACAAGATCAAAGTAGTCTGCATGCTGTTGCATAACACCGACCCAAGCCAGGCAAGCAAATACATACTGTAGGCTTTTGAATTTATTAAAATCCTCTGTAAGCTATGATCTGGAGTTTTGAAGCAATGCAGAAAACACACACACACACACACGCACACGCACACGCACACGCACACGCACACACACACACACACACACACACACACACTGAACTCGATTCCTGGAGAAGAAGAAATATACCACATAATGCATCATCAGAAATCATCTTAAATAGGCTAAAAAAAAAAAAAAGCCTCATAGCACTCTCAGTCACTATATGAAATTTAAGAAAACAGCAGAACGTAACAAGAAAATCAACATTATTCATGTGCAAACACCTTTTGATTAATATTTGATTTCAACATTTTGCGGGCGACATCAACCACCAGCACTAAACATTTGAGCAAAAGTTCAACATCCAAGGAAATATGATTATTTGCTTTTTTTTGTGGAGGATTAGATGAGAAGATCAATACCACTCTAACTTTCTGTACAGTAAATATCTGGCTACAGCTTCCAAAAGACAAACTGGAAAACCCATCATTCACTGTGCTGTCAGGGGTTATGTGCCAGGCTATTTCTTGACTGGCAGCGATAACTTCCTCGAATCTCTGCTGGTTGTCTGGGAACTTGTCCCAGCCAAGAAGTAGTCTGGCACACAAACCCTGTATAAAGGGGGAGAAACATCATTTTTAAACATCAGTTTCTACATAGATTAAACAAAAAGGTACAAAAGAGGAAACAAAGCAGTATTAGTAAAGAGGTGCTGGAAGATGTATTAAGTATCTTTCAAAGAGGCTGTATTTGCAGTCTTTATGCTGGGCAGCTGGTTTTAGCTTCTAATTCATCAGATAGACATCAGACTGACATCAATCTGCTCATCTAACTTGCCAACAAAAAGCTGCAAAATGGCAAGCTTTTGCTACCTTATGATTTCCACCAACCAGTGTAAGACTCATTAACATATTATGCACTGAAAATACATATAAAACACCTAGAATGTAAAGAAAATACTCTGTATAGGTAGGCATTACAAGATATATCAGATCCTGTGCTGAGAGAGCTGAATACAGGAAGTAGTTCTCAACAAACACATCTTGTTTAATGTTCCATCACTTCAGGTCAGTCGTAGAGACTATTTCCACCCAAAATCCCAGCACCTGCACCCTGGAAGTCCTGGCACATTCCCCCACTAGTGACCTGTGGATGACAATAAATTGCTTGGAGAAGCCAGATAGAAAGTGCCTGGTACCAGGTATACTTGGTGCACACTCCACCCTGTATTGTAATGCCAACGGTTTATCACGCAACCCAGGGGTCAGCGTTTCCTCTGTTCCTGCTTTGGTCCCAGACCCCATGCCGCCTACCGGGGCTGTATCTCTGTTAGCGGAAGCCTGGGTGACATCAGTTGGTATTTTTTGCCCACCCCGAGGCGCTCCCAGGTCGCCCTGCAATCCTTCACATTCCTGCAGCTTTGACACTTTCTTATATAAAGGCAATACATCAAGGGACGGAGATTCTGTCCAATGAAAAGTTGGACCGAGTGACAAAGTGAAATACACAATGGTGTGGAATGTAAAGAGAAATGTAATGCTGAATTTCATTTAGGAAAATCTTTCCAATTTTTATGAGAGGACTTCTGATTCGACAAACGAACATAATGTTACGCGAGTCGTATTTAATTGAGTATGAACTCTGATGTTGGAAACCCATATAAGCTCATTTTGTCAGCCCATCAGATCAATGCAATATTCATATGAGTTGTTAAACATAACAGGTCAAACAAAATCAAAGTATTTGATGAAATGATTTAAATAATAGTTTAAAAATAGTTTCTATTAAAGATAGACGAAACATTTTGCACATTGTCTCTGCAGCACTTAAATCTTAACAGACAGAGGAAATACTGCTCCATTCATGACACAGAGAATCCAGAAACGAAGTCAAAATGAAATTGCTCAAAACTTGGAAATGCTTGACAGTGATTGAGCTGGCTGAAATGGGCTTACACGGCACATTTGGTAATTTGCACACCTACCTGCTCTTCAGAGCAGCACAATTACAGAGTGTCTCGGGGGTCGTCAGTGCCCCGGCTGCACCCAAGCTGCTTCCCTCTCCCAGTGCCCTGCTCGGCCACCGAGGTGCTAGCGTGAAATGGCTGTTAATTCCTTCTGCTATCTGTCCCACACAGAGCCTGTTTTAAGCCTTCATATGAATCTTTTGCCTGCTGAAAAAAATATAAGGAATAAGGAAATCAGAAAGTGAAAAAAAAGCCACACTGTGCGGCTAGAAATGAAAACATCAAACAAGTATGAAATGCAAAATAGCATGACCCTTGCATTTCCCCCCCCATCAATGAGATTTAATGAGTATTCCACCTTCTGGCATTGACCATAGAGAAACAAACAGAATGAAGAAATGACTGTTCAGAAATAACTGATAAAAGATGAACCAGAGAGAGAGTGTTTGTGATGCTGAATGTTTGACTTCTACTTCGCAGATGAGTAAGCCGTCTGTGTTCCAAGGTTCCATCAGGATCATTGAGCATCTTGTCTAGTTGTAAAGACTCTATAATGTGTTTGTGTGTCGATCCTGTTGTGAACAATGTTCCACCGTGATCATAGCAAACCCGTCTTGTAGGTTAAGATACAGAGCGCAGTTTTGAAGTTGCCGTATCAAAGGACTTTTCCAACGTTTATAGCGTGTTTTTGTACTAAAGCCACACTGCCTATCCTGCTGAAAAAGCTGTTATGGTCTGTCATTGCTGAGTGATTGGCCAGCTGTAGAGCGGCTACGCTGGAAACCTGGACCTGACATGTTGGCTCTAAACAACAGCATGTATATCAGGGCAATGATATGATGGACATAGGCACCTGTCGCAACATATTAGTCCACCCTATGAAACTCGATTCTATTTGGGGTTTCAGGTGCAAATATTGTGGTTTCCTTGACATTCAGGTGTACGTAGTGTTATTATACATTCTGCTCCTTGTGCTCCTGCGCCAGGTAGGATGATCATCAAATGTACTGAGCGGTATGTACACCCGAGCAGGACAGAATGAAGGGAGAAAGCCCCATGGAAGGCATTACTTCCAATAAGCTTTCACTGCTCAGCTCTTTGGGGTTTTTCAAGGCTGCTGTTCCGTTCTGATCCCATTATAATGTGTTGCTGTTATGTCTCTTGATGTTCTTATCACCTATTACTTTCTGTGCATCAACCTAATTGTTATTATTGTCACACTCTGCTCAGCTGGAAGTGAATGAAAACACGGTATCAAGATGAGCAAAGTAAAAATAGCCATTCCCTAGATGATGTTCCATAAAAGATGATTAGCAAGTTGATTGTATGAATAATGTATTCCGATGATGTGCACTATTTAAATTAAGTCAGGGATGGGGGTGGGTTGGGGTGGGGGAGAATCAACCAAGCTTCTTCTTCTTCTTCTTCTTCTTCTTCTTCTTCTTCTGTTGCAATCAAAAACCACAAGGTCACAGGTCAAGCTGCTTAAACACGCTGTTCCCTTTGAATTAACTTACCAAGTATGTTCAGCAGTGAATGAGAAGAAAGAAATGGTGGAGTGAAATGTTAAGGCTGAAAGAAAAATCTTTTTTTTCTATTTTTTCCAAAGATAACTGTAATGAATGGGTCTCTCCGTCACACACATTCTGGTCTGATTCATTTTAAATGCATTGCAGAATAAGCTTTTGGACTGGAGAATGATCACCTGTACCTCTATACTGCTTAGTGAGTTGGGATGAATGATATGGAGCCTCCCCCTTTAACATAATCTGTAGTTTTAAACCTCTGAACCGCATATTACACCTTCAATAATTCAGACCCCTTTTACTATTGTCTGACGGAACCCGTGACACATTTCTATCCAGATGTGGAGCTTGATTTTCTCGATCACACTTCTTGCAATTATAGAGCCACTCTGTGTTAGTTGTATGTCTTTTTGCCTGAAATTTTTAACAAGCTCCCAGAACATAGCTGGCGTGGGTGGAGGATGGATGAGGGACTTTGAACGGTACGCTTGTTGCATGCGTGACAACAGCAGATGAGGGCCACCATGACAGCAGCTGCATTGGGAAGAATGACAGCACTTTGTTTCCCTCTACTGGTCACTGGTGTAACCTCCATCTGCACCAGGCGACAGGACATTTGCATTTGTGGTGCACAGGTACATGTTTGGAGCACACGTGCTGCGTCCATGTGTTGATGCAGTAAGCAAAGGAAATGCCGGGAAGATAAGCGATTAAACGGAAGCTGCATGGCAAACGAGGGTGGAAGAGGGAGGGACAGGAGCAAAGGGAAAGAAGCAAATGGTTTGTAAACGTTGTACTCACTAGCAGTTCATCTCTGCAGGTGATGGATGTACGGTGTTCGCCTAAAATAGAGTTGTTGGCAGCAGAGCGTGAGGGCTCAGTGCAACGGATCAATTGTGACAGAAATCATCTGCTGCTAGGTCACATTATCCAGCAGCAGGTAAGACGTGTCAATAGAAAAAAAAAAAGAGCATACATTTCAGTCTTCTTGCCTGTTTTCCATCAGACAGCCCATTGTCAGCTTGTTTTCTCAAGGTAACACTACAGTGGGGCTTTGATGACTTCCTATAAAGCTCCTGCAGGGCTGTCAGTTTCTACGGGATCGTTTTGATGTTAATTGATAGGTTGATAGAGACAGACCAAAAGCTAGAATACCACTTCCTGCTGAGTGCACTGCGATGCAATTCCCCATTGCCTATAGTTTCCCTTGAAATCTCAGCTCATCCTGGGGAGAATGTCAGTGTCTCAGCGTGCAGCGAGGTGAGCTTTCACATAACTTTCAGATCTCGCTTGTTCTCCCATTTGACTTGTTGCCAAAGAGAGCACACGGGCCTCAAAGAATAGGTGGTCCTCACTGTAAGGGCTGCCCTTGATGGAAGTGTTCATGTGTGAACCTCTTCACTCTCTGTTTTTTTTCCTCACAGCTCAGAGGACAGCATTCCCAACGTAAACACACACTTGTGGCCCAACACACAGAACTGAGATAAACACACAACTCCAGCATGATGTGCTGATGTTGGAGTGGCTGTGTGAGGCCAAGGTCACGCAGAATCATTCGTTTATTCCCATGATCCCCTGTGTTGGCTGGGTGAGAGGCCTGCTAATGGCTAACACTCTCCAAAAGGGAAGTAGTGCCTTAACATATACTCTGGAGACTCTCACAGCCCACAGCCCACCACCCCGCCTAAAGAGCAAAGCACATGGTCTATACAATCCATCAACATGGCTAATTAGGCCCCAGCAAAATCCCAGAGAGAAGCATTGGGAGGGAAATCAGAGGTGTGTGTAATAGCCCCATTGTGGATAATAAGAATACAATAAAAATACTAAACTTGTTTGAGTCTGTCAGTGAAAGATTTTGGGTCACAGCCTTGACGTTAAGGTGCTAATGTCCTTGTTGCTTGTTTTGTAAAAATCCCTTTTAAAACCACATTAGGCTTGAGAAGGTAATGAATGTATAGGAATGGTGGAAGGGTAGGAATGGCAGGGGGTTACATTTCAAGAAATGGTGCGTAGACATTGACACTTCATTAACTTTTTGTCTACCAACAGCTGTGTTGTCATTTCAGAAGAAGTCTTTTTCCTTTAAAAAAAAGAAAAAGTGTCAAGTTAAAGAGAATGGTATGAATAGAGCAACTAGCCATCTAAATCAAATTGCAAAATAATTGCGAAATATTACAGCTAGTGTTTCTGGAGTGACACTGAAGTATTTTCTTGTTGTACAGAATTATTTGTCTGTGTTTTTGAAAACTTAGGTTTAGAAAGAGATCATGGTTTGTGTTAAAATTGTCAAATTTAGGGATTTTTACAATCATAGTTACAATAATAAACACCAGGTTATGTTTAGGGCTTTAAAACACATACTGTTGATTGTTATTTGGAATCCATCCCAACCTCAAGAAACAGCACTTGGCATCTTTTTATATTTTATATTGGACAAACAACTTCTATGTTCATTACATGACACGCAATTGGCAACTTGCCTGTGAAACAACTCCTTTTTACTGTGAAGGTTTGGTCGGTTCATAAATGTATGTCATTCTAGGGTACTTGAGAGACACTTCTCTAGCTTCAAAATCTTTATAAAATGAATATATGAAGAAATCTTGAGGAGAAAATGTCTTTTTGATGTTTTAACACATCAAACGGTGCACTTGTGGTTTGAATGAATAATTATTAACAAGCCTCTACCTAATCTTTGCAAAACTTCCTGACTTTAACTCTGCATCAATCTACACTAAAACAGCCTCAGGGGAGTCTGAATGCAGCTAAATCTAATCATTAGCTTCCTAGATGCTATCTTCTCACATCTCCACATTGCCAGTGCACAGTTTCTAATCTGTGCTTTCAGGAAGTGTTACCTTTACCTTCAGTGTCTGGGTGTTTTTCATATCACAGAAATTCGACTTTTGTTGTGCAAACTGTGTTATATAATTATATACCATTCTCGCTTAGAATCCTTCATTTTAAAAGTAGCTGTGTCATCCCATGGAGTCTAGCAACATATTGTGCTGAATTGCACAATATGTGGACAGATATACAAAAAGCAAAGGAAAATAGTAAAAAAAAATATTTACCAGATTTCATTTGTCAAAATGATCTCAGCAGTGATATTATTAACAATCAGCTCTGTCTTAATCATCCACACTGGAACATTCTGAGCCCAGCTCTCAGATTCTCATGTCACCGTGTGCTCATTGACACCTCAGCTCTGAGATTTTGCTGCATTTTTGATAAAAGACATGAGCTTCATCAGTTTATGGATGTCCTTAAATTGAGGTGAGAGTAGAATTTAAGACTCTCAAATGGGATTGTCTCTGTGTTCCCCATTTCGATCCCTCAGATCAACAATCTGTCCTCTAGGTAGACGAGAGCAGGCAGGCAGCTGAGAAAATGGTTCAGATTAAAACAAGGTAATGGCACATTTGCTAGGCCCTTTGTGTGAGCCGTGCATGCAATATAAGGTGCTGCCATACAGGACGAGTTAATATTTCATTGCACGCCAGGGAATGGGAATAGAGAGGTGAAAAAAATGCATATGTCTCATTTTGCAATCTGATTCGTCTCAGCAAATCAGTCTGAGTCAATGTCATTCCATAATGAACTCTCCTCCACTATACTGAGCGTTCTGCTGCCATTCAGCTGCCTGCTTTCACACCCACTGAACGTGGAAAGTATTTTGAGCTACAGCAAAGGGTGAGGGTCTCTCTCTCTCTCTCCCTCTCCATTGTCACATTATAGACAAGTTTTTTTTTACCTCTTTCTCAAAATTCTTTCTCTTCTTCCTTCACCACCCAGAAAACCTGTTACTCCTCCTCCCCATCACACCCTCCCCACCCTCACCACCTCCTCCACCCTGTGCTGGGTTAGGGATCGAGATGAGGGGAGGGAATGGGAGGTTTTGATTGACTAAGATGCTGAGATGTAATCTTGTGCAAGCTGAAATGTGAAGTGTGTGCTTGTGGGTGGGGGTGTATACGCGTGGTGTTTGTGTAAGAAGGAAAGGGCTGGGGCAATGTGTGATGCTCGGTTTATTGCATCGCAAGCTCATTTGTTTGTATTTTATACCTCATTTCGGCTCAGACGAGCCGGCTCCACATTCTGGCTGCGGGTGACCCAGTTTCACAACACTGTGAGACTCTCTCTCTCACCCTCTCTCTCTCTAATAATATAACATACCTCTTTTAATACATTACTTTTGGTAAATACGCTGCACTGTGTGGATATGATTTAATGCAATATACCTACAAACTAGTTCACTGAGAGGAAAATACAAACTCTAGCTATTCCACTGCGATAGTTTCTTCTCCGTCCCCTCAGGCACAGCTATGAAGTACGTTAGCATGTTAGTGCAGTGCGTGACACCACTCTGACAGCACTCTAAACATCAGAAGGACTAAAGCTCATCTTGGCCGTCAGGGATATAAACATGGGGTACTTAAACTTGGAGATGGCCTGTTTGTGGGTACAGAGCAGCATATAAGGGAGATAACATATGGGGAACACAACATAAACATAAAATTGTCCTATTTCTGTGGGAGATGGTGGCTTTGGCTCTGAGTTGCTACATGGTGACACAGACTTGATGTTCATGTCAGAGTAAGCTGGAATTCCCCACCTGAATTAGTAGAAAACGGAGACTACATCTAGTAGAGATCAACTTGTCTGATGTCAGTCAGGTAACCACACAGTAGCAGGGATCCTTCCCTCAGAGAAAGCTTTAAAAGGCAGCTGCGTTGAGACACATTCAAATACATTAACTTTCCAGTCTTATTCTGGTATTATCTACGGTGTCAAGCCACAAAGCCCATGCTTCTGCAATACCTGCTGTGCTTCAGCTTTGTACATTCTCCCCTGGGAGGCCCTGAAGATTTCCCTTCCTCCAGGTGAACGAGATAGTGTTCATGCGCCGTTCCAGTCCAGGTGCAGGGAGAGCAGGTGGACCGGGGCGGGACTGCCAGGGGACTGCAAGGGGCAGAGAGGCTTAGTGGGTCACAGTGGGAAGGGTGGTGCAGCTCAATCATTCTCCTACCCTAAGGGCACCTCAGAGCTACGCAGCTGTGAAAAGACTGTCATCCGGGGAAATTCAGCCTAGATACGTACGGCAATGCATTGTGATAAAGCGTGCGGTGCATTCCTACACGCAAGTCATATATAAAGTGTACATAGAGGCAGCCAAGATATGCTCTCATGTGCGAGAGATGACATATTTTATAAAGCAAACACAAATGCACACTCTCATACTCTCATCCCTTGGCTTGTTCGTTCCAGTCTCTGTCTACAGTCCATACATGCTCTCCGTACTCTCTCCCCACTCATCCCCATTCATTCTCCCCCCCCCCCCCCCCCCCCCCCGCTCTTAAGTTCCTGCAGCGGGGCTGTGGTAGTAGCTGGCCCGTGCCATCCATTATTCCCAGGCAGGAGTGCATTAAAGATTCATCTCTGCAGCTCAACCTCAAAGGAAAGACTATGACCCCTGGTATAGCTGCTGAATTATGGAGACCGCCAATAAAGTTGTTTGCCTTTGATCTCATTCTCAGCTTTCTCCCTCCCAGGTGAACGTGGGCAGGTGAACACATGGACACATGCAGACACACACACCAAAGTGCTGTCATATAGATATATTCCATTTTAGCTCATTCTTGCCGCATCTCTCACTACTCTCGCTATTCCTCACAAACACAGGTTTGCACACACACATCTCTGTATTCCATTTTCAGTCTGTATGTGCCACTTGGACTCTCTCTTTTGTCCCTCACAAATCAGAATCAGAATCAGAATCAGAATGAGTTTTATTGCCATTGTTCATGAGGTTCACAAACGAGGAATTTGACTCGGTGCAATGCTGCTACATTAAACATTTAACAAATAGTAGAGATAAAAATAAAGATAAAAATAAAGATAAAGATAAAGTAAATACTATAATAAAAGCTAACATCTACTATAATAGAAACTAACAACTAAGTACACTGTACAACAAAAAAGTGACTAAGTGAATAAAGTGACCAGTAGCAGCAGGTGGTGGGGCCACCACGTAGTGCAAATATTGTAGTGCAAAAAACAGTGGTAATTGTTGATGAGTCGGTGCTGAGCTGCTGAACATAGGCACGTGTGTGTGACGTAGAGTCATCTAGTGTTCATCAGTCTGATGGCAGAGGGGAAGAAGCTGTTCATGTAGCGGGAGGTTCTGGTCCGGATGGACCTTAGTCTCCTGCCTGAGGGGAGGGGGGTGAACAGTCTGTGTCCAGGGTGAGAGGGGTCGGCAATGATCCGACCTGCACGCCTCCGGGTCCTCGAGACGTACAGATCCTGCATAGATGGAAGTCTGCAGCCGATCACCTTCTCAGCAGTGCGCACAATGCGCTGCGCAAGAACACAAAGTAGAATACACATTAGCGAGAAGAAGCATAAGAACAAAAAATACCCTGAGAAGATGATGATGGAACAATTATGTGAAAAAAGTAGCCTTGCCTCCTCCCTGCCTGCATACCAAGTGATTGTCTGGTGCTATAAATTTCATCCCTGTCACCAGCCACATTCTCTGCCTCCCTCTCTCAAGCTAAAAGTGTCTCGCAGCTCCAGTGGCAATGCACATTTGCTCACACGTGTGCATTGTTTATATTTAATCGATGTCGAGTGGAGGGTCCTGTTCAAAATGGCTCTCATTTGTCAAGTATTAATAATTCAGTCACACAGGCACAAACACACAGAAAGGAACTCGCAGGAAAGCATACGTACTGCCACGGCGGATCGTATGAAGTGTCCCTCACCTGAAGGGGACTACTCACACCCAGCTTTCATTCCCGTCTTCAGACAGCTCCTGTTGTTCACGGCCTTGTTGTTATGGCAGAGTCAGGCATAGTGAGGCCAGAGACCAGGATGCAACGTGGTTGTATGAAAACACAAAAGGAGCTCTTAACCGATCCGTCAGTCAAGGCGTGGTTCATTTTATCATGTGTTGTGGTTAATAGGTGGCTGTACTGGTGAGCATAATGGCACATTAGCTTTCCTAGCAATAGGCCCATGCAACACACACATGCATGCAGAGGATGGCTGTGTGTAGCCTTGATGAGAGTGAATGGGTTGTAGGTGAAGGTGGGGTTGTGTGTGCTTGTGTGTGTGTGTCAGATGGGGTGTCCCGTTATCTATGTACCCAGTGTCCCACCCTTGACCCAATTATAAATCTGGCTGACCGGGACAGCAGTCACAGGGAGAACATGGGGAAGGACAGAAACGTGAAAGCTGGGGTTAAATCAAGCTTGTCTCTACCTGTTCCCTCACATGCGTGTCCATGTGTGTGTGTGTGTGTGTGTGTGTGAGTGAGTGTATACACACACCAGACGGACCAGTCCTCACATACTCCTCATGTGTTGATAGATTTGTGGAGGTTGTTTCAAAGAATACAGGTGTATGGCAGAAAAAAAACAAAGAATCCTTGTTGATTAATGAGGTGTGACCATCCCTCAGTGTTGTGTTCTTAGATAGAGTGAATGCTTATTCTCAGGGGTATTACAAGGAATGAAAAAAGAGAAACGCACGTATACACACACACACACACACACACACACACACACTCATCAGGACTGGATAACCCCCTGCGGAGTTCCTTGCCAGTCTTCTGAAAGTGCACATGTTGACTGGAGACCACTAATGGTGTGTTTTTGCGATACTGAGGTGTTGCACCAGTGATTTGGAAGTGGAACACTACATTCCTGGCTTAAGATGTGCTCTGAGTGGCAACTTCAGCGGGCAGGTGCGTGTTGGAAGGCGAAGGAAGAAGGTGTTAGCTATGTGTGTATGTGTGGAGGCAGTGAGAAGAGGGATCAAGAAAGAAGGAATGTAGACTTGGACAAAGAAGAAAAAAAAAACTCAAAGCAAGTGATGGCCAAGTAATGTTGCTTTTGCACATCAGGAAATACAAGGTGATAAAAAGGGGTCCTGAATAAGAGGTAACTTACTGGCATCTAGGGAATGGAAAGTTGTTTTCACACTGCTGTTGACTTTTTGTCCTTGAAGGTCACTGAAACTTTGTGTGTGCTTTTTCTAATAAGCACGCATTAGAATAATGCACAGGCAAATTTAACCTCTATAATTGTTTAATGAATACCGGCCTGGCTTCAGATAAAGTCTGGTATATTCAGTGAAAAGTGATTTATTCTCTGTGTTCCCGGAGAGAGCACCACAAAGATGATGTGTTACAATCACTTATCTTACCCTCATGCACATTACGCATAAAAAGTGACACACATGGATTTTTTCCAGAGCGTTTAGCTGCGATGCGAGACCTAGAATCTCATACTATTCACCATTCATGGTAGCATAATAGGTAAATTATATTTCATGTGCAGCAAATTGTGCTTGGTGCCTTTATCTGAGCATTATAATATATCAACAGTCCAAAAAAGCATTCACACATCACGCCTATAGTACTGAAGGACTAGAGAGTGCTGATGTGTGAAATAAAGGACAGCTTGACAGTGCTTGAGCAGTCCCATACGACCCGCGCACAATCATCCACATTAGAAGACAATGGAATTCTCAGTGAGAATAAAATGCAATTCATCACACAGTCGTCAGTGCCACAATGAGAGAGAGACAAAGGGCAATAAATCATCCCAGACTTGTGCGACCCTTTTACATAATCCTCTTCCATCTAGGTTTTTGTTATTGCACACCACTGCGGCAACCCTAACGTGTTTTACCTGTGGAAGAAGCTCACTATAGGAGAAGATATTAGACTTAGATTTAGACTTAGACTGACTTTACTAATCCCCAGAGGGAAATTCTGCAGTTCATATAAGGGTCAATGTATAATTGCAGGAGTTTTTATAACATAGTTGACAGGTATCATAGTTGACATTTTAGCTGTTTCCAGGCCTAAAATCAACATGGCCGCCTATAACCAAACACCACATGGTATTTTTACACAAAGATTCTTCTAAATATTATAAATACAATTGAGTAAAATTGAAATTGAAAATTATTTATAAAGATATTGTAATAAACCTATTGACTACTTTATATTAAATAACTCAGAAAGTCTTGGAGTCTTGCCAGTCTTTTCTTCAGGAGGAAATGACATCATGTGGAGCAGGTCATGTGATCTGGAATTAACACACTTCCTTGAGAGGTGTTTTTGTAATGGGGAACTTAGTTGAAGTGATTTCTGGGACACAGATACAATTTATTATTTTCCAGATAAAATTTGATATATTGCCAAAAAAGAAATATCTGTCATGATTATGTCAACTTAATAAAAAGAACACAATCAAAACAGTTTTTGAATAAGCTCATTTTATTATTGTTTAGCTAATTGGAAGGGGGTTGTTATTAAATTCAGATGGTTATTTAGTTGACATTTTAGTGATATCCAGTCATTTTTTTTATTAATAAGTGATTGTTTCCACAGTAAATAATTCTGGAATTTGTAAAGACGTGATCATAATGAACATAAAAACTTTTTTTTTTTTTTTTTTTACTTTTAATAAAAATATATACAGGATATATCCTATGGACTTCAAAAGACCCTCAATTATATACTGACCCATAACATTCATCACACATGTTGTGTGTCATAATCTGCTGGATTAAAAATAAATCACCAGTCTTTTATCCCACATGACTGACTATCACATGCATCAGACATGAAACAGATTCCCAACGTTCATATTTGTTAAATTCACATGAATCTCTCATACAGCGTAAGATCTTCATTACAGAGACAACACGAGCAGACGTGCGCTGGAATTTAATCTTGTCACATCAGAGAGTTGTATCGTCGAAAAAAATATCACGCAGACATCGTTTTTGAACTTCCTCTCTCAGCTCTAACAGGGTTGTAACCAAGCTTGTTAATAGTCTGTTAAAGGTGTGTTGTTTGAATCAGCAGTTTACCTAATGTAATTGGGGTCACGCTGAAGTACAGGTAAATAGAGAGCAAAAGCTAGCCAAGCTGTGTTTAATGTTTCATATAAATGTACCCTTGGAATGGTTTACAAGACGTCTGCTGTATATGGCTTGATGGATTGAGATTTTACTGTACTCTGTGCTTGTGTACGTGAATGGAATCAAGCGAGGTGAGGCTGCAATGTCACTGTCAAGGTTATAAACAAAGCTTCAGATGCTAATTTTTATAGAAGGCTATTTCAGTGATGTCACCCTCCCCCAACTAGAACACCGTGTACTATACAGCTGGGTTATTATTTATAATTTCTTTTTTGTCTTTTAATGGTGTGAATGTTCATGCATGTGTGAGTGCATTCAGGCGTTATTATATATCAGAGTGTAGGTGTTCACATACTGAGGCTGTTTGCATCTGTGTGAACGTATGTGTGTGAGTCGGCCCGCAGGAGATGTTCCTCCAGGGTGCCACTTTATCTCACACCTGCTCTGTCTCCTTCATAGTTCTTATTTTATTCCGCCGCCTAATCTGCAGAGATGCTACTAAGCACACATATCTCATTGATTTCTTCAGGGCAAAGCTCCCTGATTGGTGCCTTTGATAGAACCATCACCATGGAAATCACATAACACAAGTGTTGCCGTACAGTCAGCTGAGCTCAACTCAGCCAGTCATCAGCAGCCTTCGCTCTCCGTCCCGTAATGATCCCACTGAATGCAGAAACAGGCCGAGCAGACAAAGACGTCGCCTGCTAATTATTTATGTTTTGCTATTATTCGGATCTAATTGTTGTCATTTCCAGATCTTAACACAGTCTGACGAAAAGAGCATGTAATTAAACATTTTCAGGTCAGCATGCAAACAGTACCCCATAATGCTTAGCTTCTGAACTCAGTAATTTATGGACCCCGTCTCTGTGAGGCTGAGTTATGGCCCTCTCACTATAGCATCCATAATGCATATCTTCTAACTGCTCTCCTAATGTATGTTTTTGGTCTTGTTCTAAAGCTCTGTAACAATATTTATTTTCCTCTAGACTCACACCGCTGCTTACAGGCAAGGAACAGTAATACAAGTTAAAAACAAGTTGATAACATGACTAGGCTGATAGAAAGCTGTGTATGTAGTTCATACACACACACCCACAACAAAAATCAATACACTGAGGTCTGGCAGTAGTGTCAAAACAAATGAAAGTGAGAGTTTGGTTGGAGAAAAGAGAAAAACAATGATTTCCAAAAAAAAAGATGAAAATTGTAGACACATAAATTAGAAAACAGTTAAAACTACAGCTACCTAAACATAATCACAACTGATTTAATGATGTGCATCAAGCAGTGAGTGAACTGAGAAAGCAAGCATGCAGGGCATCCTTTGTAATTTATATTCAAATTCAAAGTTGGGATCTGCGGGTCATATGAAATTGAACCTGTCTTGAATGAACATGCTCTAATCATAAAGTCCTACAGCTCATGTGTCAGGCCGTGGTCCCGTGCCCCCAGAGAAGGAAGTGCATAGAAAGGACGAGAGGGAAATTGAAGGAGTTTCTTTTTTTTAAGCTGCAATTTACTGGGAAGGTAAAGCAGCATTTGCCCTTCAGAGTTTAAGTGTTTCTCAACTGAGACAGATAACATACTGAAATACTTTTTATTCTGCGGAGGTTTTTTCTACATGCGCATAGAGACTAGATTCAAACAAATGTGACTAAAAATGACTGCATCTTAAAATCAGCAACCTTGTCACCACAAATTTCAACAAAGCAAAGAAATGAAATACAGGCTTCCTTTCTTAAATGCGTCTGACACCAGTTCACATTCATACCTCAGTAGGACCCTCAAATCAATGACACTGAACCAAATTACAACGCTCAGTCAACACTCATTTAAACACAGGGGGAAAAGCACAAAGCAAAATGTTATGTGCTTTGTGGTCTTAAAAAGACGGAGCAGACTGGCAGATTACCTGACTATAGAGAATGGCATTAAATACAGAACCACTTTGACAAACTACAGAGTCAGCAAACACAGCTTGTCTTGGCCCAGCTGATATAAGAAAACATGGCTCCCTGCAGCAGAGCAGCTCAGCCAGCTGTAAAAAGAAAAGCAACGACACAGCAACACTCCTGAACAGAATGTTCTCAATTTCAGTCAGAACAAAGTAGTTTAAGTAATTCATGCACAAACATCTTCACCTGTGCGCTCAGGTGGGGCATGATCCATCTTTTCTCTTGTGAATTCACATTCATATGCAACTAGTTTACATCAGAAAAATGTATTTTGGGGGGGAATAAAGCTTTTCAGATTCCATTTATCACCTTATGAGGCAGAGGATATAAACTAAGACATATACTACTACAAAATCTGCACATGCTGAGTGAAGAATGTAGAAGTATAGAGAAGTATAGAGAATTTAATGCAATAAATAGATAGATTAGATAGATAATTCTATAAATCTATAGAAATACTAGTTGTATTAAAAGTCAATAAACAGCATTTGCCCCTTTTAAGGCACAGTGATTTCAAGTGATTTTGACACACAGTATGAAAACGGTTGTCGTAAACTACATAAGATGCGTAGACGTTCTACAATCACATTCAGTCCTACTGTGATTTTGACTGAAACCCCCCTGACCACTCAGTGACGAGTTGTACAGTCTGATGGGGAACAAAAGAGTTCCTGAGCCTGTTGATGGAGCAGGTCAGAGACAGCAACCTGGAGCTAAAACACACCTGATCACAGTCCTGTGCAGAGGATGCTGGGTGTTGTCCAGGATGGAGAGAATCTTCTCCAGGGTCCTTCTCCATGCTACTGAAACCAGAGAGAGTCAAAGACCACTTGGTCAAATACGAGGGAAGTATCATGATTATGGTTACAAATCAAAAGAATATGATGACTCACATGGTTAAACAGGATCCAGTTAACCATTTTCTTCCCTCATCTCCCACCTCCCCCTGAACCACTCACCTACTGACTTCAAACTGTATGTGACAATCACTTCACCTTCTGCCTCAGCAATAAATGTTCCTGCAATTGAATCTTTCATGCAGATTTTTTAATATATGCAAAGAATTTATTGAATGCAGGAATGCATGATGTGGGCTAAATATGGAAATGGCTCCCTTCAACTTCACTATAAATCAAATGGATTTCTGTCACTTGTATCTTGTCAAGTACAGTTATTGATCAGAAGATTTCATTTAATAAAAACCCATACGGTGCTTATTGTTACTTATTTGATTTATTGTTTTCATTGCACAGATCTGTTGTTTGCATTTGTTTGTCAGGTTCTATTACACTGCTGTGATGTTGATTTATTATTTTGTCTTGTCAGCATTGCTATGAATAAATAAATTAATTAATTAATAAAAACACTAATTTTAATTTGATGTAATTTAGTTTAAATAGAAAAATGCAGTTTAACCCAAAAAAATAATTAAAAAAGAATATTCAAGGTCTCTCACCATATGAACAATCTGAGAAATGTGTTACGGGAGGGAGCTGGAGAACCCAGGCACAGACACTGAAACTGGCAGGCTAGTGATTATAGGAAAGGGTTTTATTTTACAAGATAAGTAAACCAATACAGAAATGAAGAATTGGACTGGGGAGACAGAACTAAACCAAACTACTCAAAACTCTACAAACGCTATGAATACAAAAAACAAAAGTCTTCAAAACTAAACTGAATTAACAAAACTAAGCTAAGGAGGAGTGCTCACAAGATGGGGAAAACTGAAAACCGAGGGGGAAACAGGCTGGGGAAAATCCATGAACAGACAGGAGCAAAACAGAGTCCAGGTGGAGGAAATCCAGGAGGAGGGGGGAAGCAGAGTCCATGGGGCTGAAGCAGTCAGCAGGCTTGCTGGGGAGAAACTGAATCTATGATCCGGCGGGGAGTGAATGAAAGCACAGAGCTTAAATACTGGAGGTGAGGTAGAGAACAGGTGAGTGGAGTCAGCTAATTACTGCAGGTGACACTCGTTGCAGTAATCAGCAAATAGAGTGCAGGCAGGTGAAGCAGGGAGAGAGAGACAGGAGGGACAGATGACAGACAGACAGAGGGAGCCAAAGAGAGACAGGTCAAAACAGAAACAGATGAGGAACAATGGGAGAAAGAAGGAAAAAGAGAGAAAAGAAGGAAGAAGGGCAGAGGCTGAAGCAGGGATCATAACAAAATGTTTTGATTAGAATTTGCTATTGTGACTGAATATTAGATTTTTCATTTTTTTTAAAAAATGAGAATTACTGAAATAAAAACTGCATAATCTAATCTAGTTCTGTATGCGAACAGTGGTATAAATGAATTTCTACCATTTTAATAAAATATTTTAATTTATTATAATTGCTCTTTTAATTCATCCAAAAAAGGACATTTTCAATAACAAAGCCAAGCCTAGTGATGCATACAAAGCCAGGACAAAGCACTGTGTCATGCACACAACCCCCTCAGTCAAAAAGCAGCTTTAGCCCCTCTCGCTATAGAAACATCACATCCAAATGTCACGGAACATGTGATGCGTGAGGAGGTTTTCCTCTAAACCCCGGTGACCTGGACGTTATCTTTTACACAACTGGTAGGCTGCCCTGCAAGGAGCACATCAATGAGTAAATATGTAGCTTCCCACAAAGGAAACATAATCCCTGAGTTTGATGCTGAAAAGCCTTGATTACTTTTGTTGCTCTGCACATTCGTTGTAGGAGTAGGGGCTGTGAGTCTTCTCCCTGGAGACATGGGGGGGACATCAGAAAGCACAGCGCCCGTCATCTTCCATCCGTCCTCTCCATCCCCTTTCCCTGTCATCGCCGATTGAATCAGGGATAATGACTCTCACAGGGACCCTTTGCAGGAAGGTGGTCATTACGCAGATATGCTGGAAGAGCCACAAATACAGCTATCCATGTGATGGTTAACAACACACTACAATGCTCCGGCTGAGAGAAAACAAGATCAGCCACCAGTGCTGTAATGTGGTGCATCATTTTGTCACCCTTTCACCCTTTGCCATCACTATTATACATCATGGAGAAAGGAGATTTGTAAGGAGGAAAAAAAAAACAGCATCAGTCATACGCAGAGCATATAGCTTGTTAAATCTCCACACTAGCATTTTTACTACATTTCCATGCATAAATCAGAGGGAAGACTGCGAATTGCCTCTGTTGCCTTGTGTATTATCAGTTTCCCTGCTACTTGAATGCTTCCATGTGGAATCCGATGGTCAAGACATCGACACGTAACATTAAAAAAAGTCAACATATGCATTAAAGTACAGCAGCTACTTGTGATGTTCAGGTTTTGTCAGATAGCTCTTGGCCATTCTTCTCCCTGGATGTGACTTAAAGTCACTGGAAAACAAGTTTTTTTTTTAAAAAGTCAGAGCTGAAGACAAACCATCTCTCCTCAAACACTGTGAGCAAAACCAACATCATTACTGGCCAGACGGCGAGAAATGCCAAGTTCTTTGACTGTGGTGGAACTTAAACTAAGTAAACCTCAGAGAGGGAAACCAGCTCTGCGGTTTGAGATTTGCGGCCAAGAATTCTCATTAGTGGTGTTTTAGCTTTAATGTGGAATTAAATGAATGTTTTTGGAATTTATACAATGCACCTATGATAACCCACTAAAGCATGCAATACAGGTGGACAGCGCAATGACTGCAAAATGCGAACACACATGAAGAATGTGCAGAGAATGCATCAGGCTGACAATAACCCTGATTTACTGCCTTCATTTCTTAATGCCATAAAGCCTCTCTTCCATTACTTCTCCCCCGTTCTTCCTCATTCCTCCCTCTCCCTCGCTGTCTTTCATACAACTCACACAGCCCTCGTTCTGCTGCTGCTCAAAAGTTGCAGCCCGAGCCACAGGCGAGGCTGTGCCACTTACACTCAGGTTTATAGTCTTAGTTTTATTATGCACCTCCCCATAAGGAAGCCCTCAGAGACGATGACACCCCAGACACCTATTTAAAGGGCTTGGAGAGCTGCAGATGACGGAGCCCAGGCGGTAGCAGGTTGTCAACTGCAGGCCTTGTCTCTGTTTATGGGCTGTTAGAGCGTTTGAACCGCAGGGTCAGCCCCTGCTGCGGAGGCGCTATAACACTCCATAGGCAGATCGCAAAAATGAACAAAAATAAACCCTAATGAACCTTTTAAGCCCTCTTGTCCATCCGTAGGCGAAGAGCACCATGTGTAGGGAGATAATGCAAGGGGACAGGGGGAGAAGTGGTCTGCTGGCAGGGACAATGAGAACAGGCAGAGGCGCTGTCACTGCTTGGTAGGACCTGGTGATCATCCTCTGTGGTGACACATGCTGAAGAGGTGAGAGTATACTGGTGCGCCTAAAACAGGGCAATGCCTGTTAGCGAAAGCCTGGGTGGGTGTGTGTATTTGCACGCCAGCCTCTATTTAACCAAACTTCCACAGCTATAATATGACAGACCAGTCAATGAACTACAAAGGGTTCATAAACAATAGCTTAAAGTCTTTTTATTCCTCTCCAGCTGAGGCAGCCTCTTAAACACTGTGACCATAGAAACCTCAAATGAGCAAACTTCCACAAATTTCCTTCATCTAACCTCTTTGTGATCAGCTTTAAAACCTTAAATCCAGCCCTTTATCCGGTTCTACTGCTCCGGTCTCGCTGTTCCGCTGCAGAGAGGAAAGCAACATAAGAGAAACACTTTACAGAGGAAGGAATAAGGAAGCTAAGATTTTCTGGAAGTGATGGGTATGATTTAGAGAAAGGCGTACAGTGCTTTTACTGTAAGTATGTAGAAGCTTGCTGATGCTATCTGGCAACAGAACCTCTATTTAGGGACTCCGCCAGAGTACAGGCTCATTCATTTCCTACCTGTCATCCCTCTACTACTTCTGGACATCCACCCCCAACCCAGAGGAGACTATGATCCATTTTCAGCACCGCAGACACAACACCCACACCCCAATTGAGGATTCAAGCCACTGTGAAGTCTACTGTGTTGTGTTTTGTCATTATACGATGAGATGTCGTACTACATCACCGGTAAAATTCTGTAAACTCATTGGTATGTTGGTTTTAAGGGCTTTGCCGCAAAGAACCGCCGCCATCTGGACAACAGAGGCGGAGAAAAAAAATAAAATTATATTAAAGCTTAATCACGTCCAATTGTAACTTTCATTTCTTTTCATTCTCACTTCATTGTATTAGAGAATCATTTCATCACCCTCTTGACTCGGGAGTGCAATAGTCGCAGCTCTATGATTACACCTCGGCAGCACACCCCCGCCACCGTCGTCTCCCTCCACCTTTATCCCTCTGCCTCCATCAGAGAACATGTGGACAGTGAAAGAGGGCACGGAGGCAGGCTGAGGAGGGAGGTAATTTCTGCTGTCTCACCTCAGCGCTTTCCTCATTCGACTCTGATTAGCTCCAATAATGTATCTCAGACTTTTCAGCTGTTCAAAAAAAAAGGGACGGGGGAGGGAGGGATGGTGGGGCTGAAAGGAAGTGAGTGAGAGGGGCACGATGGCGAAGAATACGTCCCCCTCCCTCGCAGCTCTTCCACACCATTAATCTCTCTCTTCTCACTGTCGTCTTGAGAAAGTGATTATGCTAACTTAATTGTATTTGAGCAGTTTCTCTGCATTGTATATATTTTACCTTTTAAGAGGACTTGTCAAACTCTGGAATTGTAGATTAGCAGCATTTCTCCTGGGCCACTTCAAACCTCAGGAAGGATGTTTGAAATGGCTTGCATAAATCTAGTAGACAAATGCCTGCACAGCATGTCATTATTTTGCCATATGAATAGGAACATGATATATCAAAAATGAGAGCATTTCCTTTCAAATGTGGCAGATGTTTTTATTAGCTTTTATTATATGTGGTGGTTTTAATCTGTTTATTCAAAGAAAGACACTATAGTATCTCTTTCTATAGATTGATACATGCCAACCCATTTACACAAGCTTGTACATCATGGTGGGAAATTAGCACCAGCCAGATACTGGTTGAACATGAAGTGGTTGGCAGATTTAAGCCACAAAATGATAATTTACTATTGAATGAATCATATTTTGGACATATTTGTCAGTAGCTTAAAAAGTTAATTTCACATCCTGGCAGACGTATTCACACACACATGCTCATGGCTTGTCATGTCAATGAATTAATCTAACTTCCCTTCATTCTTTCGGTGCTCACAACAGATCTGGACGCAACAGATTCTGTCACGGTGGTTTGTCTGGTCTGTGCTCATTTCAGCCACTCTCCTAATATGTATAGCGGTAGAAAAGTGTTTGTCAGTCAATGAGTTTCATTTGTATTCGACCACAAGATTACACGGGTGCAAAACAGTTTGCCTCTGCTTTCGTGAAGAGCAACAGGGAACTGTTTTGCACGGTCTTTAGCAGTAATTTTTGTTGGTAAATGAGAGACATTAGAATCGGATATGTCTACATCTTCAAACTATAAACAAGTAAGTGAATTCGGTGACATACGTGCATTACGTTTGCACTGGGGATGATTGGTGGCACTCAAGGGAGGACGCTCAAAATTGTGGAAAAGTTGTACTGATTGGACAAAATTGCAAGGTCGTGCAGAATTCACGGAGATTGGTTGAATTTGCGTTAATTGTTGCGATCACAACATGGCAAATTCCTGGAGGGACTCGTTATTTTTCACATTATTTTTTAACATTTGCTAACAGTCCATACTGTCATTAGTAGGTCAGGTGAAGTCCTTGACCTGCTGCTGACACTAGAAGGGGATCATTGAAGTAAGATTTGGGGGGAACAAAAGAAGAGAACTGAACAACCAATCAGCATTATTGTTCCTACAATTACATCATAAACACGGCTAAAATACCAGTTTACAAATTTGGCCAATTGTGTGTACTTTTCACCATGAAGGTGATCTGAGACACTAAATGACTGTTGACGTCTTATGCAACAATATTGTGCATGCAAACACTGCAACCATTATTGATCAACACAGGACAGAGCCAGCTAGGGGGACTTTTGAATAACACACTGATTAACAATTGTTATGTATAAAGGTAAAATCTCTGTAGCCATCAAAATCAAGATTTAGATCGAAACGCAGATGGTGAGCTTCTCATATTTTTTTCCATAGATAGATCTTTCTAAGAGGCTCACCAACCAGCATAAAACTGTTTTCAGATAATTAATGCACAGACATATACTATAGGAGCCATGCTGAGCATTTCCATAATGAGAAAAGAGCAGATATGTAACTATGGAACATTCTAACAATATATCGAATATTAATAATGTTACCAAAACAGAATGACTTTGAAACCGCATCACATTTCACATAGCAAATTGTCTCATAGGAATTCAGACACACAATGGGATGCAGTGTACAAAACACATGCAACACACACAGTGTCCACAGGATACCCAGTGGTCATCAAGCACTGTCTCTTTCCTTCAGCTTAGACAGAAGCTTGTGACATGTTCATTAAGCAGCAGGGATCCCATTACCGCACTCAACAACTACCCTGTCACAATCCTCACACATAATTAGTTACACATGCAGCCTCAGGAATGTTAATTGTTGCTCTCCTCCCCTCACTCGCACATTTCTTTCTATACAGTTTCTCACATCCTCCTTCTTTCCCCTCGTTTGTTCGCTCTGCAGGTGGCATGGCGTGCCACTTTCAGACTGTCAAAGTTGTTCAGAAAAGCTTTCAAATTACAGTTTAAATTTCCCCGCTGAGAACCTATTAACTTCATAATGGAGACAGAGCGAGAGACAGAGAGGGAGAGGGAGACTCGAAGAAAGTTAAAGGTAAGGTTAGCAGGCTGGAGGGCTTTAGTCACATTTAAAATTCAAATGCCTGCATGTTATTCACACGTCCTGGAACAACTCTCCTTTTATCCCATCCCTCATCAATTTCTGTCTCCCTCTCACTCCATCATCCGGTGCTGGCTGCTCGTTTAGGGGAATAGGTCAGCAAAATGTGTATGCTGATGATCAGTGGGAGGGGTCGATGTAATTGCATAGCTACCCAGTCTGACCGTCATTACTGACAGATATCCGCTCCGATCCTGTTTGAAAAATGGCCTCGCAGAAAGCCGGGAGCTTCTTGAACGATATGAAGCAGCAGAGCCGAGAAATGCAAAATCACACTTGATGCTGTTCGCTGCCACCGCTCCCATCTCTGCCAGCTGATCCGTAATGAGCCACCAAGAATTGTACACAGATTACTCTATAAATGCAAATGGTACTGTTCTGGGGGGAGATTTTGCTATTTTTGGTTGGTAAAGATGTATTACTGCATTTTTAGAGTATTTAAATTAAAGAAAAAAGCTGATGAACTGAATGAGAAATTAGTGAAGTAGCCCAAAACTGTACCTAAGTAAAATCTTTGTCACTTTGTAAAAACAAGCAGTAAAATAGAAGTGATAAAATGGCAACAAATCAACTACTAGAAGTCAAGTACAAAACTATCGACTAAAAAAAAAATGACTTGAGTCATGAGGCGCATAAAGAAAAAATAGCAATGTCTTTCTTCCACTTTTATTGGCTCCAGATATGACTCACTTAACATGATGTATTCTTTAAGGGAAAAAAATGTACATACACCTATATTCTTGGCCATTTTATGATAAAATAGCACATTATCTCTTGATTAGATTAGATCATCCCCAGAACAGTGTTTTTATTCATGTGTGTTCATGTTTTTTTCTGTTTGGATGTCTATTAGCTTCTGCCACAAGCTACTCTTTGTGAGGCCCATGACTTCAAATCCATAATAAAAGCAGCAGACATATTAAAGTATCCTATTAACAATAACCAAAGGTAATGCTAGTATAAATATCATCACTCTAGACATAACAAACCAAGACACAGCAGTAATCCGAGCAGCTTTAAGGATGTTCAGTCATATAGGAGTGAAATGGAGTGAGGCTCTGGCTTGATACGTTTGGATTCAAGTGCTTGGCAACAAAGCATGCAGTGCATCGCCATGACATTTGAGTTGACAGCCTTTGTGAACAGCGTTCAAGATGGTGAGATAGTCAACAGTTCACTGAGCAGCTGACATCACCCTATAGAATTTCCATAGGCTCAAAGATTGTGTAAGGCAGCAGCCGCCACAATGATGTGTTTGTTTTATTACAAAGTGGAAGTTATGTTTATGTATATAAATTCAGTTTAGTCGATCAGTAGTCAGCACAGTTTTGCCAATTGTTTTGCAACCACCTCATGTCCACATAAATGAATTTCCTTTTTTTTTATTCCATATTGTTCTCCACTTCCCTGTCTGTTTTTGGTTGATGTTAACTAGTGAATAAAAGTATAAGTAAAGTACATTGAAAATCACAAATCAAATCCAAAGATTTCTATCATTTCCTTCTGTTCATATTCACCTCTTAAACTGTTTGAAAATGCTAAACATTATCTTACGATGTGAAATTGTGTTTAACTCAGCAGAGAGGGTCAAAATGGATTGATCTGCCTTTCAACACACAGTTTCACTGAATTATCCTACAACCAGAATCAAGGGAAGCAGTAAAGGGTACGTTGCAATTTCAGGAAAAGGCTAGTTCATCAAAACTGACCAGCATTTCATCCCCCTGCTTCTACAGGTGGCTAGCTGGCTGCACAGCTCAACCTTCAGAGCTGGTAAGTCATGTCACATGGATCACATTTTATTCACTTCTCGATTGCTGGCAGTTTGCACCTAGTAGGAGTGTTATTTTAAAAGAAGTGGACAAAGATAAGATTTACACTGTATGTCTCCATGGCAACAACTATACTCATAACCCTCGCCAACGCCCAAGTAATTACACAGACAGCCCATGTACTTATGTCCATTCTACTGTAGGGTCTTTTCAGCACAGATTTCCCCCAAAAGGTTCCCCCAACCGCGTGCTCTGCAACATAACCAGCACCTTTCCGTTGCATTTGTATTTGGGATACAGATACTGTAGTTATTTTAGATAGAAAATGAGACTGTTTTCATGCAGACTGACAGTCAAGAGTGAGCAGTGCTGTGCTGTCTTACATCTTTTGTGTCTTTTGTCTTTCAATTTCAAAATGCAAATCACATTTTCTTCCACAAAGTCGCCATCAATCAGCACATGAATTAATCAATCATCCCACGGAGTTTGAAAGCCATCATCAGCAACATTTCTTTAATGTAGACACTGTATAGCTGAACTGAGCTAACAGTTTGAAAACTACATCAAAACTATTAATAAACACTATTAATAGTTAGATAAAGACATGATCCAGTACCTTTGTGTTAGCAATGAATGCTTGGCAATCTCAGGATAATCACTTGTGCAAAAATAATTATTATGTCAAGCTGTCAAGGTGTAGAATCATTTGACATACTAGCTTTGATTTTAGTGAGATACTAAATGGCTTAAGACTCCACATTTCCAATTAAAGCGTTTAAGTGATGGCAGCTTAAGACCCAATGATGAAATGCTAAATGAGGACAAGCACAAGTAGTCATCAGTCACTTCTGAATACAGATATATATTAATTAGCTCTAAAACATGCAACAGTATAGGAAGCAGTGTTCCCTGTGCTCCGGCAGGAACATTTTAATGCAAAAGGCAGAGATGCTTTTTCTGTTTAGTAGAAAGGGAAGCAAGGTTAGGTGTTTAAAAATATGTTTTTGTTTTGCTTTTTATTTCCATTCTGAACTCTTCCACTGCTGTTCTGCTCTAAATACCAACTGATATTTCCATAAAACCCTCTATAAAATCATAACATGTCAGTTTTGCACTTGGGTACTTTGGTGTTTTTGCAATGCTTAAACTAACGTGTGAAATAGTGAGCTTTAGAGGTGATTGTAATTTGATTTTGTTGCCTGACAAGCTATCTGTTTCCCACTGGTTCCAGTCTTTCCGCTGGCTGCATCCTCTTATCAAACCAACAGATATGAGAGCGGTATCAATCTTCCCATCTATCTCCTAGATAGATTCCGAATAGCACATTCTCTACACATTTCAGCCAATTGAAACCGATGCAGTAACAGATTTTTTTTTTTGTAACTTGAACCCAAGTTGTAAACACCACACCGACCTATTACACATCATGTACACTTTAATGTATTTACACATCCAGAAAATCAACCTCAGCGTTTTTCCTCTGACTCTTTTAACACGAAAGGATCCAATGTGTGCACTACCTAGTTGCAGCTTTTGTGTCTGTCTTTTCAGTCAGAGGAAGTAGCAAACAGTGAGTTATGACAGCTACTTCTGAAAGCTGCATTTGAAAATGATGGTGGGGAAAGCGGTGACAAGAAACCAAAACAGTAAAGTCAGGGACTGTAAAACCAACAAACTGCCATAGACAGAAATACACAGGCCGATAATAATTATTTGTATGCTTGCCACTATGCAAAAAACCCTTTTTACGAATTCAACTCACAGGATCCACTGATATGCATATGGTACTACACAGTAAAGCTAGATGCTGGAGGTTACAGCCTCACTTTGTGCGTTTCACTGTCTTGTTTTCAAAGGAGACTGATTCACTGATGTAGTCTATGTGTGGTAGTTAGGGCTCAGGAAAGCAGACACTGATGTCCAGGTAGAACTGTGTTGGTGGTCCATCTCACCAAGGTGTTAATTGAAGTACAAGGGGCTGCTGCAAGCTTTGGAAAACCCATATTACTGTATAGCTCCTATATGTCACAACACAATGGCCATTCACCCCTTGAGATTCTTTCTGTCCTTCTGTCACATCTCTGATATCTGTTTTGCTCTCATTTATCATTGTCACACCTACGTATAAGAGCTAATAATGTATGTAGGTTATGGTAAGTCATATGAGTAGCACCATCCATAGGCATCGTAGTCAATACTTGTCAGGAGGCATATTTCACTGCCTACACCTTCTCCTATCACATTTGTGTTGTTCACTCATCACATAACCTTATTTTCCAGAGATTCCCAAGCAAGTGCATGAGACAACAGTGTCACCTACAGGCAAAAGAGAGATCTACACGCTGCCAAGTGCATTCAAGCTCCTGGACAGCGAACAGGTGAAATGGTATTTTTACATCATTCCAGTCCACGCTCTAGCAATCTTACATCTTGAACACATCACTTGTGAGACATGCCGAACCTGTGTTCTATACGTGGAGTCATTAATGCAGCTAGACAGATGCCAAGCAAATAGACATGATGGAGTTCAAAAAGAACAAGAAAGAAAGGGGATTGTGAATAATTCATTTTTTTTTCTGTTGCACTTCTCATTACTGTAATTACACAGTCACTGTTCTTTGACAGGGAGGAAACGTAAAATTACAATTTAGGCAGTGAAATTGTCATTTGTAGCAGTAATTGACACTAATAAAATGATTTTTCCTTCTTTCCCCATGGATCATATGCTAATCAAAATGTGAAGTATTAAAGATGACACTAACAGGCGTGATAAGCAGTTAATGAAAGAGGGGAGGCAAGTGGGACAGTAATAGACATACTCCAGCTAATAAGTTCCTGTTCATTAGAGCATACAACTGTACCCTCCTCCTGTCTTGTCTGCTTCTTCAGACTGACAGCTTTGACAGCCTTTCCCATCAAAGGGAAACTTTTGACCGCATCCTCAAATAAAACATTAATATTTCACAGCACCGCTAAGCAAGTTATAAGCCTCTTTATAAATGGATCAGTAGTGTACTATTATTGGAGGGTGACATAAGCTTCTGCTTGACTCTATTTAAAAATAGCTGACACTGTCTATAATGCCAGCATTTTGATGACATTTTCTTGTGTCTGGGAGGATGTCTTCACTGCGTCTCACAATGTTGGTAGGCTGACTCTCACACAGTGGAGCTGATATGACAGACTTTGATCTCTCCAACTCTCTCTCTCTCTCTTTTTTTTTTTTTGCTATTCCCCCAGTGGACTTTTACATATGTCGACCCACATCCACCCCAAAAAAGCAGAATGAAGATCCGTGAAATGAAATGCCAAATACCAGGCTCTCCCTGTGACACGCCAAATGAAAAGTCAAGATAGAGAAAGAAACAAAAAAAAGAGGAAAAAGGTGAGAAGCCGGCCAAACTGCTGGCCTTAATGAGAAGTGTGCGTCTTCCGTTCACTGCTGATGGCCGTATTAATCTCGCTGCAATAAAATCTGGTCAGGCCTTCACAGTGGGACGGCACCAAATGCAGCTCTGGTCCCAAATTACACCCTGGAGGCACTTTACCCTTTAGAAAGGGGATGGGGAAACTGCTGCTGCAAGAAAAAAAAAGTCCAGAAAATAGCACCTGTGTTACAAATAGGCAGCAGACTGGCTGCGGGGAGGGCTGGAGGCGACTTATCTGCAAGCCATGCAGGTCGGACGGTGTCAGAGAGTTGCAGGGAGATCAGGAGGAGTGGGTTTTACCATTAGCACTGTAGCGATCTGGCGTGCATGGGGAGATGAGGGGAACTCTCACAGATAATCACACTAACACTGAATTCCCTCATTACCTCTGAGGCTGAGCTGTGGGCAAGAGTCCAAGTCACACACACGCACACACACACACACACACACACACACACACACACACACACACACACACACACACACACACACTCAGAGAGAGTGAGAGCATCCAAAGTGAGCACAGTATGAACTAAGGAGCACACAGAAGCTAGTACGTTGATCACAGGATCTATGGAAGGAGGAAAGGCTATTAATGTCAGCCTATTGGGATAATAAAATATGCTGTTTAATAGCGCAATGCATGTTTTATTCAGGTTTTCCTGAGACGATTAAATATTAATTCTTGGAAGTGATTCCATGTGATTATATTGCTCATTATAGGAATAAATTAATTGAGTTTATTTGTTCGGCATCACCTCATGTTTTCCTCCACACGACTCTGCCGAAGCAGCTCCTAGAGAAACCTGACATACTTTTCCTCACAGAACTCTCCTTGCTTCAGCCTATTATACAGTTCAACCGTGCTCAGAGTCACTTCAATTATCAACATGATACTGTTAGTGCCTCTGGTCCCGAGAGGTATTGTAGTGGTACAATGCTACAGATCAGATTTAGATCTCAGAACAAAGTTGTTACAATTTGCCCAAATCCCTAATTGGCGTCAAGCAAAAATAGAATGTTTGAACTCACTCTGATCACTGTCGGGATGGGGCAACTGCAGATATAAGGGGGTGACAAAGTTCAGTAAAGCTGTGTTTTTTTTTGACACATTTGCTTCTGCGAGGATACTGTTTAATCTGTTTTCATTTGGAAATGCGGGCTCTGCATTTGACTGATGGAAAAAAAAAACACCACCTAAACAGGACAAACATGTTTGGAGGAATTTGAGAAAAGTAATCACTTTGACAGGCACTGGCTTACATTCTTGCTGTGTACAATGGTTGACTCAAATAGAAACAAGATTTTACCCGTTCTATGTAACAGTATTTGCTTTGTCTTCGCTAAATATAACATGCTATTTACGGATCAATTTGATACCCTCTTCACAAGACAGCAAATCTTGTGAATTTCAAAGGAAATACCTCACAGAGACATAGTTCAGCATGTACGAATACTGGGAAATAATTCACACTTAACTAAATGCTGCTTTTGATTCTCCGCTCCTGTCTCTGTTGTGGGATGCTTACTGAGATTTTTTGAGACACATAACAAAGCTAATTTTCATCTGTCAGTCTTTACTCAGACACCTGTGGCTCACTGCATGCTGGTGGAAGCTATTTTAAGAGCTGATCAAAGTTTAATGAGATTGCGATACCATGAGGTCATCCGTAGCTGAGAGTGAAACTAAAACAAGCTCGTCCTAAATAGCGAACAGTGTGCATTTAATTTGCAAATGTACAGCTGAAAGAAGCCACAGAAGACACAGTAGCGAGTCAGAGGCATTTGCAAATGTGTAACCCTGATGAAGCCATTTTCTTACAGTCTTTTCAGGCACACAGTTACTAATGTTTCTCCACCATGCAGTTGCAGCAACTTTCACAAAGGCAAAAGGAGCAAATTCTCTCAGGTCCTCCTACCTAAACTGTCAGCACCTCGTTCATCATGATGAAATAAAGCAAACAAATGTTGCACCACGTAACACAGGGGGGAAATTTCTCCAAGCTTAAACACTATTTTAGGCAACAATGTGAACGGTAACTTTAAGCAATTTAACTTTCCCTTTGTGGGCTTTCTAGTGTTTTTGGATCTATGCCTGCCTATGTGCCTCCTCATAAGTGTGTGCTTTTCTGCTTGAGTGAGCTTGTGTTTGAGAGCATGAGAGGAAACTGTGCAAACAGGGAATATAAAAGTTATGTCAGGTGTTTGTGTGGATGGTTTCATGTCTCTGTGTGCGTGTGGGTGTGAATTATGCAAATACTTGCCTGGTATGAGCCTGAACAGGTAGCCAATTGGACGGGATAAGGAAGTTAGCTGGATAAAAAACCCATTGTCGTGGGGAAGCACCTGTAGTGCCTGTGTACATCTGTTAATTCAAAGATTTGGGAAGCACAACTCACTTTGTCTGGCTGCAAGCACAAGTGCGCTACAGTATTGGACTCTCCAGAAAACTGTATTGATCCATTCAGCTGTGTTGAGAGCGGATCTACTTGAGACCTCCATCAGGTCTGATTGGACCCCATTCTACTGCTCTGGTAGGTTGCCATAATGGTGCTGGGCAACCAGCAGCGCTTTTGAAAATGACTGGATGCAGTGTAGTTTAACTGGGGGTTGTTCTAATAGGCTCAGCGTGTGCCATTTCATTCCAAAATTATAATGAGTCATCATGAAAATGTGCAACAGGCTCTCACTGGCTTTTTAACCTGTTTTAATCAAGAAGCCTGTCCATGTGTTGTTTCTCCTTTTTCCATGTGTCTGCTGTTATAGCGATGTTCGGCTATAGAGTGACGATGTGGTGTGGCGTCATACAGAACATCATCTGCAATTTTAACAAAAATTTGGGCACAGTAGTATCAAAGATTGCACATAATTTAATGCATTAACTTCAACATATTTGTCTGTGCTAGTCTGTCACTGTGCACTTTCACAATGTCAAGGCTTCACCTTCTCAGTCTATTTCAGCTGTTGGTAATGCAGTAAGCTTTCATATTTAATGCCATAGCATCAAGTCCAAGTTTTAATTACAGGTTACTTTCAGAAGCAATATTTCCAGGCGGTGAAAGAAAAAAACAGAACAAAAAACAGGATAGTAAAAACATGAAACCTATGAACTTCGGTACTTTAAATGCTGCCACGTGGTTATGAATATGATTGAAATAAAAGGAAACACTCTTGTCAACAGAGCTGACACAATTCTCATGTGAACTTCTTCAAATGAGTTGCTTATGTCCTCATATAATGGCAAATACAGTTGAGGGATTTTTCACTATGACTCAGCTGAAGGGATATTGATCCATAACTATGGCTCTTTGCTTTTGTACTGCTGCACGATTGTTGTATTGACAGAAACTACTCGCTGCCTTTTTGATAAGATACATGCTTGGCAGTAGTAGACAGTCGGGGTCAACACACAGCATGAGGTGTTTGAGCAATCTCAGCGCATTGTCAGCTGCAGAGCTGATCTACTTTGGCATGACGACATGTGTCATCTATCTACTGGGAAAATCTCACTCAGAGATCTTGAGTGTAGGTCGTTATAAATCTGATTTGCCAGATCTTTTAAGAAATTAATTCGCTTCCGTATGTCAGAGATGTGTTAGTTTAGTCAACACTGTTGAAATGTGTGACATGGCTTGGTGGAATTTTGTTTATAACCTACCATAAAAGTGTGACCAAGAGCTTTCAGGAAACAACACGATGCACAGGTATTAGTTTTATTATTTACCGTCGTATAGCTCATTATCCTGGCCTTTGATAGTTTGATTTTAATACATAACCAGGGTGCTCACAAACACCCTTTTGCATTCCTCTCAGATTTCAGAACTTTTTTAAAACAAATTAAGTTTCTGTCCCAAATCTGTGAAGCTTTTTTTAAATGTTGGACAATGTGACCACTTATAACAAAACACTTGGAAACAAACCATCAATGCAGACAGCGAAATATAGAGCAGCCATTTATTTTAGCAGCAGCACCATTAACTTAGCTAATAAGTAACAGGGTGGCATTTCATGTCTCGTGTCCCAAATATTCCACTTAACAGTAACATAAAACCTGATACTGGCAGTGAACCGTGCGAACCATGACTGAACTATTGTGCACATGCAACACCTCTGTCGCCAAACTGAACTGTTGACGAGCTGTATTTACATGGGATGCAAATCTACTTGTGGTTGTTTCTGAAACATGCCTTTATTCAAACCTTGTAGATGCACAGAGCACAGCAAGTCCTTTAAAACTAACTGCAACTGCAAAATGTTCAGTAAGTTGGTATTATTCATTTTCAGCATCCACTCAACTGAATACACTACAAAACAAACGTGATCGCAAAACTGACAAGTAAATGAAACCAATGCTTTGTGCAAAAACAAATAGTCTTCCATTCAATCATAAAACCCATTTGTCTGTAGCGTGTCCAATGCACAACTCAAACCACAAAGTGTGCTGACACTGAGCTTACTTTGTGTTGCTGCTCTTTTAGTACAACTTATGAAGATGATGAGTTAAATGCATCAAATTTCATAAAACAACTTATTTATGCAATTTAATGTAAGATTTTAAGGCCTGGTTGACTTGGCGACACCGGTAGTTGCCACGGTAACAGCG
The DNA here is from genome assembly GCF_022539595.1 of Amphiprion ocellaris. NCBI lineage: Eukaryota > Metazoa > Chordata > Actinopteri > Pomacentridae > Amphiprion > Amphiprion ocellaris. The sequence goes on from NC_072768.1 coordinate 5,861,217, forward strand.
AGAAGAGTGTAATGATACAGCAAACACTCGCTGTGAATCTGTTTCCCAGATGGCAGTTAGCACTTACTGTGCTGACAGATTGAATTTGCTGCGGCTGATACGCAATAACTGTTGAACACTGCTAATATAAGGCAGCAGGAGAAGCTCTTTCTGTTTGCAATGTCAGTAACTGAGTGCTGATATAATGTAAAGACAGTGACATATGTATTATTTTGCTGTGCACCTAAAACTCTAAAGAGTGCTTCATCTTCTATCTATCCACAGAGTAAACTACTACTCTCCTGCCTCAGCCCCTGGGCCATGGTACATCAGACTGTAGAAGCTACAATATGAGTGTAACTTCATCCACTGCTCTGGACAGCCAGCTCACCACTACCTGGGGCCCTACTAACTCCTACCCTGATGGTGAGGATTATAATCTACACCAACACAATTAAAATGAAGCCTATGCTTTCCTGGCATTACACAAGCACTGACATAAATCAGTTAATTAAACTGTGTGAATAATAGCCCAAAATGCCTCAAGAAAATATGCTAAAATGTTCTGCTCAAGGCTTTTGATTGCTCTCTATTAAACAATCCATTTCACTCGCCGCTTATGCAACTGCAATGCAAAATGAAAATCATTCAACAATTAGCAGCTGATGTATTGCTTACCTGGTGAGCCCAGAGCTCTGAAAAACAAGGCATGAATTAGGGATTCCCAACTGAGAAACAGCTCAACAGCTCTCTCGGTAAACTGTTCTGCAGATTAATTATTGCCAAATACCTTCAGTGGGGGAATTCATGTTTCCCTCATCAGATACAACTTTACATTAAAACACAATTAATTCAGTCATGTAGACAAATATTTTGTTTTGGAATAGTTTCATAAAGTACTCATGTCTGTCCCCCAGGCCCATTGGTGATGTCTGGTTACACAAGTCGCCTGTGGCCTCATGAATCCCAGCCTCAGTTCTGGAGTAAGTACCAGGTGTGGGAGTGGCTGCAGCAGGTCCTGGACATCCACCAGATTGATGCCTCCAGCATTCCCTTCCAAAACTTTGACATGGAAGGCCATCAGCTCTGCAGCCTGAGCTACCAGGACTTCATCCGTGCTGCTGGCAGCCTGGGACCCATTCTCTTCCACAGCATCACAGAGCTCAAGTGGAGCGGTGCGTCTCAAACTCTGAGAGAGGAGCTGAAGGGGCAAAAAAGGAAGATGATTAGTCCCAATAAAAGAGAAGCTGGGTGATTCGAGTTGTGTCTGGAGCAGAGTCTTGATGAAGTGTTGCTGAGAAGGGATCACAGAGCCGGTCAGGGGTCGCACTGCATGGTGCTGTAGAGGGGTGAAGGAGTACTTAAAACGAGGGAGATGATGGATTTGTTGTTTGCTCTTGCTCGAATGGGTCTCCTAACAAAGCACAGAGGGGGTGTGAAGCTGAGAAACAAGCTAAGAATTGGCTCATCCACTGTTTTTTTTTTTCTTAATTTAAGCTTGTAAAGAAACTGAGTTTTTAAGGCTGAGGCTTCACTGTTTGTCCTTCCTCTATAACTATTGTCTGGAAATCATGGCTCATTAAACGAGATGTCACAAATACTTGGCAACATTATATGATGAATGACATCAGCACATCATATTTTATCTATCATCTGAACCAGAGTAGTGCCAGAAGACCTGGCACAACAGGTTTAACCTCCATCTTACAAAGACATTTACGGTAAACCAAACCTCTGAATCTGAACCAAGAGCACAGACCTGCTATTGTTGTGTCTGGTTTTAAACAACCACCTCAGTTTCATTGGATACTGTGTCACATTTTAATACATTGAATATCCTTCTCAAGCTACAAGACAGCATGAAGAAGTTATTAGAACTTAAATTACATTTTTAGTTTTGTTTCCAGTTGAACCTTGCTTGTTGCTATTTTCTTTTTTGTTTCTCTACACATTTTTATTCTGAAGACCAAAAAAAAGAGTGTAGAAAGTGATTTGCCAGTTAGTCTTTCACTCCTTTTACCAATTATGAAAATAGTAAAGGCTCTGACTCTGTTTACTCTAAAAATACTGCACCATGCTCCTGTTCTGGGTTGTAAAATGATGTCTGAATATGCCATAAAGCAACACTACAGACTTCCACCAGTATCTCTTGAAATGTCAAACTGTCTAGCACAAAACTTAGTGCCCTAGAGAGACTTTGTACACTGAAGGATATGATTTGCTCCTTGGATTTTTAATGTGTAATCATGAATGTGGTGAATGTGAACAAACAGTCTTGAAATATAACATAATAAATTCACTTTTTATCCTTGCACAGGGCAGTACCATGTAGAAATAGGGCAACTGGATCTCAAACCTGAATGTAAGAACCTTCCAGATTGATATTATCAAACAAAAGAAAAAAAATACAGAGATGCCAAAATGGGTCAATTTCTCCATAGCTACTTTGTTATTTCCTTGTGTCCTCACTTTACTTTTTTTCTTTTACAGTAGACTATTCCTGTCCATTTCCAGATGTCAGCTTTCCACCAGGAGGTACAACAATTACATATTAATCCTCTATATCATTACGAATATGATGTCATTCAAAATCCATTCATCAAATGTAATTAATTAACTTGGATTGTTTTTTTTTCTGTGAACATAGAAATCTATGATCCTTCACTTCATTCCCTCGCACCTGTCGCTTCTCCCACCCCTTCTAGTCCTGGTGAGGAAATTATATTATTTACAACATAACGTTTTCACACGCAGAAATATTACAAATGAAAATATATATTTATATAGGTACTTATAAAAGAATTCCTCAGTACTTTGATGTCTTTCTTCCAGATATCAAACGGTCTTTCAGTCGTCCTCATCAGGTCAAAAAACACAGTAAGTAACAGAAACCCATCTTTACATATTTAGATACTATCTTTTATTTTTCAGAATGCAAACGTTCTGATGTGTTTACAGACCCGAGGGGGACACACTTGTGGGAGTTCATCAGGGACATTCTACTGAACCCAGAGCGAAACCCGGGGCTGATCAAGTGGGAGGATCGGACAGAGGGGGTTTTCCGCTTCCTCAAGTCAGAGGCGGTGGCACAATTATGGGGCAAGAAGAAGAATAACAACAGCATGACGTATGAGAAACTAAGTCGTGCAATGAGGTACGTCTGCACAGCTCACAATGCACACCGTTACATAAAGACCTCATGTTTGCATGTTGTAAACATAAAACCAGAGGGGAAACCTTTCTGCTTTTTAAAAAAAAATTACTGTATGTTGTGTCAAAAATAAATGCAGATACAAATGTTAAATCTCTATTTTTGCATTTAGCTTTGATCTTAATTCAGTGGAGACTGTGGCCCCTATGTTAACTTGTAATTTTCACACTTTTGTTTATTTGTTGTTTGTTTGTTTTGAGAAAATAACTTCCTGTCCCTCCAGCCCTCCTCCTACATGAAAACGTGGGCTTTCCTTACTTTGGCCAAGGCTTGTAAAATCTGTGATGACGAAGAAATTTCACACTGTATTGTTCCTAATCCAATTTACTTAAGAAGCTTATAATGCACTTTCAACTGAAAAGAACATACTGTAACAGCAACAAAATGTACTTTGAAACTTCAAATGCTTCTAAGCGGCTTCATTAAGAGTCCCACATCTAAAACCAGTGACCTCAACACTTTAAAAGATATATTTACCACTTCCCATAGGTCATTACCTAAAGTGGACACATTTTTTGATCTGCTACATATCCCTCCCAAATGAGCAGAAATGGCCTTCTCCACAGAAAATCTTGCCGGCTCCTGCAATAGACACAGCTTTACATTCAAATGAGCTAATCTAATGAGCTTACTTTCATTGTAGTGCAAACCAATGGAAACTACAAAATGTGCCTGCAGGTATAGTCACTGTGACCACAAAGCTGATTTTCTATTTACTGTAGTGGCGCAGAAGGATTTGCTGCTTGATGGCATCACCAAACAGATTGGTGCTGTGCTCTCAGTTATGGATAACAAAAGCAGCGGAATATCACCTGGCTAAGCCTCTGAGATAAACTCAGGTGAACTTCAATAAGTAAGCCAAGAGTCAGCGCGGGTCAAGGTATCATAACAGGACAGCTTTTAAAATGTAGGTCACTAAGATCAGCTCTAAACATGGAAGTGTTTTACTGCAGAGGAGTGGCACACCAATCCACAGACTGACCAGCGATAAAGCAAAACAACATGCAGAATGAACCTATTTTTCCCAAAAGAAAAATACTCAGACTACTTCAAGTGCCACGGCAAGTGGAAAATTATATCAAATCTAGAGATCGACTCCCGCTGCATTAACCACCTGCACAAACTTGCGGCACTAAAAAGATAATTTGGCAGGTTGGCTGTGTAACATTCCAAGCACAAGACGTAAACAGCAACCAGCATTCTGCTTTGTCATTCTCTCTGCCCCTGGACTTTTATGACCCAATGGAAGTATATGCACAGGAGCGCTCTCACTAGAAATGACCAACATAAGTTTGCTTCAAACTATTGCTTTTATTTTAATTACTTTTATCACATTAAACATCTTCCATCGGCCTTTTGACGGCAACATCTGACACAAAACTCGATCTCCTCAGCCAACATAAAACATATTTATAGAGAAAACATATTCATTTAAATAACTGGTGTTGCATCCATCTTCTTTTGGCAAGGTTTTTCTTTCTTTCATTAACTCTTTCATTTACTGAGCCTTGTAGAAATGAACCATGATGCTTTTCACCTTATTACATATTTGATCAAGTACAAACCATAGGCTCACAGTAACCTGATAAAAGCAGTAATTACAATCTGCTACACTTTGTTAAACAAATGCACAATGTTACTCAGAAAAGGCTCAGTTTTTCTGAAGAAAGCATCCTCGCTTATACAGAAAATTGCAAATGCAAATGCAGCTAACAGGGTCAAATGTGTTTGTGTAATGAGTTTTATTAATAGAAAACTTGAAGTGTAAGCGTTTAAAGCAGTCAAAGTGACTGCTGAAGTTAATGCGCTGAAAGGGCATGATGTGCCGTACCCTTTCATTAATTTAACTGTAGTGTAAGCACTGCAGCTGAAGGAGCTGGAAACAGCTGGTGTGTCACTGAGAGGAATTAATATGTTCATCTTAAGCGTAAAGCCAGTAAGGAGTTGATTTGTAAACGTAAAGTAAAAAAGACGAATGTTAAACTGTCAGCTGACTGTCAGTTTCATTGTCTTGGCAATGAAAGCAGATGACAGATAAGATCCTGAAGCAGTTGAACTGTCAGTTGAAGTGTAAAAGACGCAGTTAACGATCACTCTGGGTTATTTTGAAATGGGGGTAAATGTGGTGGAACACTAGTAGAAACATTACTGACAATCAGTTCAGTCAATCTGACTAAACGGAAAAGTTCAAGCCTCGCACTACGTTTTATTTGGTATTTACAATTCGAAGCATCTTTTAGATGATCTAGAATGAATTCATTTTGTTTGTCTCTCCTCTGTCACAGATATTACTACAAAAGAGAAATCCTAGAACGAGTAGATGGACGCAGGCTGGTTTACAAGTTTGGAAGGAATGCAAGAGGATGGAGGGAGTCCGAGAAGTGACAATTTCATTAGATTATATTTTTTTTTTGAGTGGTATGCAAATGTGATGTTTTCTTGTCATTTTTATTGACTGTTTTTTGATAAGGATGTGTTTTAATGTTTTTTTCCCTGTCTACTTTTTAAGAAAAAATGCAAAACCTTTTGTTGTGATATTGCACTGAGATGTTCTTTAGTGTGCCTTACTAGCAGTAAAAGCTCATGTGTTTACATAGAAACTTGCTGACAAAGATGCCAAAAAAAAGTTAACAAAAAGCACAAGTGAGCCTGTTTTTCTGTCCAAATCAGATACTTCATCCACATCCCAAAGGAACACATGATGATCCAGCATTCAAAAGACAGATGTACAGTCAGTGTTTTGACACTGATACTGTGAAGTGTCCTTTGGGAGAAATGCTTGATGAAAGCATTAAAATAGCAATAAATAATAAGAAAATAACGTACCAAAAGCACAATGCAGAATTGAAGTACAACACATAAACAAGTGATAAACTATGAATATTTACAAGAAAATAACAATATGGTTAATCATATTTCATATTTTGCATTTATTGAGCTGTTGAGAAAGTATGTAAATGTTTGTTGGTGTTTTATACAATAAAGCTTGTGAGTGTTTTTATTTTATGAAAGTCTCTCTTTTTTCAGAATTTCATGTCTCCAATTTTTATAAAATTAAAAAGGCAGTCCCTGAGACTTTAAAAGACTACAAGACCAAGACATGTTATTCTAGAGTTGCTGATCAGTCATATCAGTAAGCATTTTGGGGTATCGTCAAATGCAAAAAATGCAGGTAATCTTGCCCAGACTTGAAAAATACTGACTGCCAACAGCGTGTGATTTAGAGCCACAGTTCACGACCTCGTTTCCACTGAATCTGCTGCTGACTTTGAGAAGCCATGTACTCAGAGGCACTCACAGGCCGTCTCTGTTTTTAATATGACACTGTGGAATGCCACACAGTTAACGGTTTGCCAGTTCGTGCCATAATACCTGCCAGGCCGGTTCCTGCAGGCACCACACAACCGACTGGACCTCGATAGCCAGCGAGATAAAAGCAGCGTCAGTAAAAGGCCTCTTTCTTTGGCCTGTGTTCACAAGCAAATCCATGTCTGATCATCACTCTGATTTATCTGGTTTTCTCAACCCCTCTTTACATAGTGTGTCATTGATTGACGCCACATTCTGTCATTATCTGTCCTGATGGCTTTAAAAATTTGCCCACTGCACCGCTGCATCCCTTTCAGCTTTGTCACTCACTGCTCTCTCAGCCATCAGTGTCACAAACCGATAATGCTGCGTTATGAACTGAAGGAAATTGCATGTCATGTTGTTACTGAGAACCAAATATAAACCTTTTGTGAGCAGACTTGATGACATTTCTGAAGGATGAGCAGAACACTTTGCCCTGGTAGCAGGGAACCATCTGTGAATAGAAGGGTTTGCTATAATTTTGTATTTCACTGATGATTAGATGAAATACAGAAAATTGCGAACAGAGAGACGATAGAGCCAGTAACTGTTCCTGATGGGACTCAAATAATAGCCACTGATTGCCTCATTGTTATATTACATGAAACAAGCAAGCAATGCAATTCAAATTGAAGTGCATATCCATCATATTCCATTGTTTAGATCCAGTGTTTTCATATGGAGCCATCACACTTTGTCATTCTCTAGGGCTGCACTCAATATCACCCATGTGCACTTTTAATTTGAAATCTATACAAAATCAAGCACAGCTGTGATTAATGTCTCACTAAAACAAAAGTTATAATTATTCGTTTTAATTATAAGTTTAAATTCTGAAATAATAATGGGAAGCTTGGCATTGAGAATGGCAGCAGGGAAGGAAACCGTTACGCTGCCAGACGCACACAAAAGATTCATGACTGATTGTGTTTCATTTAACCTTTACATCAAATGCATCATTGTATTTAATGGCAATATCATTATTATTCTGCACATTGCACGTGCACATTAATATACTGCAGGGAGAAGAAATTAATGACAACTTCCATCTAATCATCAGAATCACAGACAGGCATAAACAGCTCAAATCTGGTCTGAATTTCACATCAGAACAATGTGGGTGCTGCTGGGAGCTTTGATATGAGGAAATGTTTGATGTGACTGTCTGAAGATAAATGAACAGTTATGCAAATGATCGTGACTGATCTAACCTCTGCAGACAAGGACTTGATTTCCCTAACACACCACTGGCCGGTGAATGCAAACCCTGACTTTACATACCTTCAGTGTGTGAGAGTGCACAAAGGCAGCTGGCATCTGATTCAAATCATACTTAAACGTGCACAATCCTGAGGAGTTCGTGTATGATTATCTGAGGCCTGTAACAAAAATGGTTCTCAAGAACAACAAGCAAGCAAGAGCAGACAGTCCACCTGAGAAGGTGTAGAAAGCACCGTTGAACCAGCAAAACACGTATCCTGTTTGCAAGACGTGATCGGAGGGCATTAGTAGGAAATGAGGGCACGTTTGCAAGCATGCACCCAAACCGGTTATAATAGATCTAGCAAAGAAGAAAAATCCTCATACGCACATGCATATGAGGAGAGACATTTAATCCAAGTGTCTCACATTTGCAATGCATTTCATCATTCACCAGCTATTATAATAAGGACAGTGTGCTTGTTGTCATACTAGATTACACAGATGAAACAATGGTCGCCTTTGTTTGGCCGAAAAACAATATGCAATACCTGCCCACGAGTGTCTTTATCTCTTATTGTCACAAAATTATTTTCAGATTTGAATGAGCCACGCAAAGGCTATTTTATTATTTAAAAGGGACAGCATTAATTCAATCAGATAGATGCTGCAGGGAGAACAGGGAAGTGATAAAAGATAGCCTAAGCATGGGCATGGAGACAGCCAGATGGGATTCTGTGTCTGTGTCCTATGCCAGCTCAGTGGGGCTATTGTGTTCTCTCAGCAGATACACTGTCCCAGCTTATCGGGCCCCTTATCATTTTCTCTTCACACTCAAATGGACCTGTGAGGCATTCAGCCCAAACTGTGAGTTGAACAGATTAGAGCTGCGTCACTGATGCAGCTTTACTTTTAGTAGGGTTGAGGGTACGTCTCAGTTCATTGCCCATTATCAAACAACAATCTCCTTTGTGATATTATGAAAGAAGAAAATGTAGCATATGAATAAATGACTGAATAGTTGAGAATCCGATGAGTCATTCTGCATTTACATGAAACAAAAAACAAGCCTGATATTACTGTGTTTACACGGACAATTTAAAATACAGTATGATTTACAGTAAGATCTTTCTGACATTGATCAGACAAGCACGAGGAAGTGTTCCTGACCAAAGGTGTGTTGTTATGCGAGAATGTTTTGAAGCCAATTTCCTGCTCAGATTTCTTCAACTTTCCGTTAATGTTCCCCCACACCACCACCCCCATGTACTTTCGACCATTACCTGACTATAACTTCCTTGCTTGCACACACCATCACAAAAACATCAAATGTAGATGTACATCTTGTCACATATGCTTTTTTCCCCCCAGTATAAACGTAAATGAAACACATTATCCATTCATGTAATTTATAATTACTTTTTCTTATGTGGAAAAAAATCACAACTATTAGTTTAGATAGTTCAGATGGATTTAAATTAACTGTGTCATTAAACATTTGCATAGTGTGTTAAAAAAAGGTCCCCTTTGCGTCATTGTTCTTAAGACGGTCACCTTCACCTACCCACACAAAGGCGGCTGTCTTTTTCTTTTTTTGTCTTGGTGTCGTCAAAAAGGAATTTCCATTGGCCTTTATCATGATGGAAAGATTATTTTAGTATTTTCTTCTGGGAAAGAAAAACAGTTGATAGCAGCACTACCAGGAACAAGTAAGAAGAATTCATCCATCAAGCCTCTTAGTGTTCACACCTCTGCTTGATCTAGATTATTGATTATTAATATGTATCACAGGTGAGATGGAAGATAGTGACACAAGGTGATAAACAACTTGCTCATTCAGTGTATTCTGTGGGCTTTTTCACAGAGACCAAAGAGAAAATCAAGAACAAAATGTGCACAAAATAAGTGCAATAGTACTGATAGCATCGATTGTGTGTGAATGTGTGTGTGTGTGTGTGTGTGTGTGTGTGTGTGTGTGTGTGTGTGTGTGTGTGTGTGTGTGTGTGTTTGTGTTTACACTTTCCCTATGTTTTACATATTTAAAGGTGAAATGGTGAAAACCCATTTTTGTTGTGTTTTGCAGTTCTTTTAATTTTTGAGGTGCAAAAAATTTTTAAATTATATTATATTTGACCTTTATTTTGCCAGGTAGAAATGTTTGGGAACCAGTTCTCATTTGCAAACATGATCTGGCCAAGAGGCACCAACAGGAACAAATACACATGTAAACTACAGACACAAATAGAGATATAAACATAACAAAGAACAAAAGTAAACAAGTAAAAAGCATGGTAGCACATGCGTGTGAGTGAAAAAAAATGTGCATGAGGTGTATAAAGTGTGTGTATATATATAAGTATGCATGTAAGTAAAGTCCAAAGTGATCAGCAGGAGCAACAGTCAGCTACAATCTGTTGGAGTTTAAGCTTGAAGGTGGTGAGTGGAGTCAAAGCTGAAAGTTTGAGGGTGTTTGTAAGGTGTTCTAGCTGGTAGCTGCTGCAAAGCGAAAGGAGTTACGGCCAAAAATAGTACAACTACTGGACATGATGAGCTTGATGTATTCACTAGACCTATATGGATTATGGGTGACGTGAAGAAGAGAGGACAGGTAGGGAGGTGTCTTGCCCAGAAGTGACTTGTAAACAAAATGAAACAAGTGGTGAAGCCGCCAGATATGAAGGGAGGGCCACCTCACCAATTTATAAAGATCGCAGTGGTGATTGTGGAAGGGTGCATCTGTGGCAAAGCGGATGACTGAGTGATAAAGAGTGTCCAGTTTTTTGAGCGCAGTACTTGGGGCCAACATCAAGCTGTTAAGATACAAACAAGTTTGCTTCTACCATTTATCAAGACCTCACATAAGTAGATAACCTCCTAGCTGTACAAGCCGGTACTAATTTGATATAATGCTACTTACTACCAGGAGCCACCACCCATCTCAAATTCCTTCCCCCTCACTGCCTGCTGCTTCTAATTGAGCCATTCCGAATGAGCAGTTGCCCTCCCACCACCACCACCACACACACAGACTTTAACGTGGACCTTCTATGAACTATGCCATTTTGCACTGTGCAATTTATATCTACCTTGATAGCTTGGTAATGTTTGCTTCTTTCCTGCTCTTTGTGCTCACATATACTGCATCTTTAAAAAAGCAGAATTGTCATGAAAGCTGCTCTCATTTGCTTGATTTTGTTTCTGTTCACAGACAGCAGAACAAATGTCAAATACTGACCAAAATGCAGCCCATTAACACTGCATGCTGACTAGCAGTCATTTCATAGCCATTTCCCAAGCTTCAACTCTGCACTGCCAAAATACTTTACATTGTCTGACAAAGTCACTGTACAGAAACTAAAAACAACGGCTGAAATCAGCAATATTTTCATGTCAAATGCTCAGACAGAAAGTTAGACGTGATAAAAAAATACCCTGGTCTCACACACTCATTCACACTTGTCGCAGCTGACCTGTCTATGTCAATCACAGATGCAGAGAGAGTCTTCTTCCTGAAAGGGTCACGACGACTAGGAGAAATGTGAGACTGTTGTAATTTGTTAGCCACAATACGGGGCCTTCATAACACTTTTTGCTACTTTCCGGCACAGGAACAGTTTGTCATGTTTCCCAGCAGAGGGCGGTAGAACACTAAGCAGTAAAGATGTCGACTGTTGAAAGGCAACAGAAGAACAGCGTAAAGTCCCTTGAAAGGCCAATTGAGGTAGCTCAGTTATGCCTGCTTGTTGATATCTAAATAAATCAGTAATCGATTGTCTGTGCTTACAAAATTCAAAATACTTCAATTAATATGTCTGAAATTGTTCTGTGCGTCATAAATCCTCGCAAAAATAAATGTAATTTTACAAACTGTGCTTTCGTTCCTTATCCTGTTGTTTTGTCGTCAGGCATCTGTACGGGCACGTCTCACCAACGGAGGACGACAACATGGCGGCCTCCTTGCGTCTGGGTCGTCAGGGAATTTATTTTGGCCTCAGGTTGTCGAAATTCAACAAATGTTTATGGGCCACACAGCCGTTACAGGACCGGGTCAGACACTTCTTTCAGTCGCCATGGATGTTCGGTGAGTGTTTTAGAGTTTAACAGTAAAACGGGTGTTGTCCTTTCTGTACCGCTAGCCGCTGACATTAGCAACCGTCATTTGCCTTCTCCGTTAATAATGGAATTAGCTAACTTTGCTCCTGTTTTTCATAGCTCTACAACTAGGTGCTGTCTTGTTAAGTGAAAGAGGTGCAATGACACGAAAAAAAATGCCATTTACTTTTGCCACAACCAACGTGAAGTGCCACTGATATTGCTCAATTAGTTATTCTGAATGTCTCTGACAGAAAGATGCTGCAACCGCATTATTTAGCAATATCCAAGATTAGGGTGACCTTATTTTGATTACCGAAAACGAGGACAGTCGGCCCCGCAACGATACTCATGATACTCGAAGTTTACTGAGAGATGCTTTATGATTTCAATACATTTAAAATATGTCTCCTCTGTTTGGATAGAAAATTGTTATATTACCAAATACTATCTATAACCAAAGACACAAATTCAGATAGGCTTCTCAGACGTTCTTCAACATGTCTTATTATGACAAGTTTCAAAAATAACGAATGAAATAATGATAGAAATAATGTCTCTTCTGTATTAGAATAAATAATAAATTACTGAAAAATGCATCTGCTATATTAGCAATCCAACTTTAACAAAAAAAGCTCTCACAAACTTACAAAAAACTACCAAAAAGTATTTGTTAGTTAGCTTTAGTTCAATTTAATGGCCCAATGATCACTTTATAACAGAAACAACCAGGATGGCTAGGACAAGTCCTGGGAAAACAGGACGTTTGGTCTCCCTACCCAAGATGATTTTAGCCCAACTTCAGTTAGCAGACGCTTTTTATCCAAAGCGACGTACATCTTAGACTTAGAGACTTAAACTGACTTTATTATCCCCAGAGGGAAATTCAGTTGTTACAGCAGCTGGATATTCAACAACTGGGTAAACAGTAAGACAGCACAGAATGTTAGGGTAGGGTATAAAGTGAAGGTAAAGTAAAAATGGAAAGGAAAATCAACTAAATATCCAAGAGTGATACAGAAATGTGCAAATGAGAATGTGCTTACATGTGCAAATGACATACATAGGTGCAAATAAGTTTACAGATAAAATGAATGACTTTTAAGATGTAAAGTGTCCAGTAAGTACAGTGGTTTTATCAGCAGGCAGGAGTGATAGAGTCCTTTTGTAATCTGAGAGTAGATACAGCACAAGCAAGGATCTAGTCAGGAGAAAACAACCTGGATAAGTGAAATAAAGCAAAAAACACCATCATATGTCTCATGCTGACTGCAGTAGCAACAGTTTAAATCTCAAAAGCTGCAATTTAGGATATATGTTGTGCGGTACTTCTGGTTGAGGATTTAAACTGTCAGTCAGTGGTGTTGACACATTCATGCCATCTCTCTTGTTCAACATAAACGCTTTTAATGATACCACATGTGGTAATGCTCCATCATATGTTTTAATTGTTACACAGCGAATATTGAAGCGCACTGAAATATTCTCAAAACGTTCAGCCCAGCATCAGATAGATAGATAGATAGATAGATAGATAGATAGATAGATAGATAGATAGATAGATAGATAGATAGATAGATAGATAGATAGATACTATATTCGTCCTGGGGAAATTCAAGGTTTCCAGTAGGTGACACACGTTACATTCAAGATAGGTAGGGAAAACAGCGTTCAAAGGAATATGCAATGAATGTTGGTCAATAAATTAGGGTGACAAAATGCTGGTATTCACAAAAAAAGCTGTACCATTGTTGGTATTATGCTAAGGTGCGAAATTGCTGGTAATTATTACAATGAAATAGAGTATAAGAAAAATTCCAAAAAAAGGATTACAGCGTATGACCACAGTATCTAAATCACAAGTTCCCTGACATTCAATACAAAGCAAATGCCTCATGGACAAATTATTAGTTGAAGTAATCAATATTCACCTCATCAACAGGAACAGGGAGAGAGTAGAGTAAGTAAATAACCTTTGGAAAGAGAAACTAGAGAATAGTGTGGAAAAAAAGGTATGAGAAGCATGAGTTAATGGAAATTGAAATATATTGAAATATTCTATACTGAAATATGCTGCTCGTGACTTCAGTTGTTAACAGAAAAGCTGAAAAAAATCATAAAATTAAACAAATTATAACAATATAAATAAACAGGAGAATACATACAAATAAAATTTGCTTGTAGGTAATCTAATTAATCTTCAGATTTGTTAGGTTTTTCTGTGTATTTTTTGTATGGTCGTAGCTTTAGTTATCAATTAGTCAGGTTTAATATCTGTAATTAATAATAAATATTAGGCTCTTAGCTTTAATACTGAAATTAGTTAGATTTATCTCCATAGTTCACATGTAAGGTCTTATCTTTGTTGTTTGTCATAGTTTCATAGAATTTTGCAGGGTTTAAATCCATAATATTAAAATGACTTAGGTAAATTCACACCATAAATAACATTGTAATAACTCAACCTCAATATTCAAACTTGGCTTAATTTGTGACAGCAATCATATTTTTGCGCAACAGTTGTTGCTTTGAATGTGCTGCATAAATAATAGTAACTTTACTTGACTGTCTTTATTGTAGATAGTCGGATGTGCCGTAGCATAAAATGTGCAAATATAGCTAATCACATTACCAATGGCTCCATTCCAGACTATGCCAGGAAGCAGGGAAGCAAGCATTTACAGCAGCAGCTTTCTGGAACTGGCTCAAATAAATGAAATGACCATCTGTTCAAGTCTTAATGAAATTTGTGCAATCCTTTTATGATATTTCAAAGTGTACACCTTGGTAATTTTATTTTATCTCTTGTTGTACATTCGAGATAGAATGTTATACTCACACAGACATACACAGAGAAGTATACAAAGTTTCTGCAGTTTGGCTACATATCAAAGAACCACTCCGGGCAACTTTTGAAGACAAATAAAAACATTCTTTGAATAATAGTTCTGTCTGATATTATTTTTTTTAATTTAGTGTACCTGTTGAAACTTTTCTTTTAATACATTTTTGTATACCATAAAGCTCAAAGAGAACGAACACTGCCCAAAACATGTTTTTGTGTGAGAGTTAGACTTACAGTTATAATTGTGCTTATGAGAAAAGAGTCAAACAAATAAATATAAACCAACCAATTAACGTGTTTCATAAATATTGACATTATTCTTATTAGATGCTGAGGAAAAACATAATGCAGCAAAAACTTATTGCAACTGACATACTTGAGCCTTGTGGCTTTGCCAAATATCCAGCAGATGGCAGCATACAATAAGATTACAAACCAAGTCTTAGTCATGTATGTGTGTATGTATTCATGTATGTGTATCTTAAAACTTGCTTTATAGTCTTTCTCACAGAATGTATTTAATTTCTATGGCAAATATTTAAGAAATGTGTGCCTGTGGAAGTGGCATCATATGCCATAAGCATGGTTGTTTTGATTCTGTTTGAAAAGTTTAGGTCACATATAATAAAAATGCTCAGAAGTCCTTGACAAAACCCATTTACACAACCACCCCATTCTCTGCCACATTCGATTACCTTTTCTGTATTTTATTCATCTAATATGTACCTTATCCTCTATTTTTGTACATTATAAATGGCAACAATATTTGTGCAGTTGACTGGATATGAAGAACGCTTAAAACAAAGAGGTATTTCTTTTGAGTTGTGCCATGTGTGAGTGATAGACCTGGCAGTTCTTTTGTCTGCAGCACTGCAGACTAGCTGTAGTAAAGCAGTGATCCCTCTGAAGCATGGATGTCTGCTTTGTTCTGGCAGCCTGAAGACCTAGTATCCAACCCAGTGCTGTGAGCCGGTTGAACTCTGGCCTTCTGAGTGACTGTAGCTGGTAAAAGTGGGAAGCTTTGATGGTGGCTCAAGGGCCTGTAATAGTATGAGTGACTCTGCAGCCTCTGGTATAGTGTCAGGCAGGATCACAATTCTGTAAGTGATTTGCTAGCATCCTTCTTTCTTAGTTACAGTGTCTCATCCTGTCATCCTCTGAGGCTTTGTTTCCACCTAACAAGGCTGCTACTTGTTACTTGATTTATTTTGACAACCACATAGTTGAAGTTTGCCTTTGACCTGGCTTGTAGGGAGGTTCTGAATGTGATTTTTTTTTTTCCCTTGGGGGAATTATTTTACTTTACTTTATAGTCTGATGACCCTTGACAGTGCTACTTCCTCTATATAATGTTATCTTTTTCTCTTTGTATCCTCTAGGTGTCAGCCCACTCAAAGTGGAAATGCCAGCTCTCTCCCCCACTATGGAGGAGGGAAGCATAGTCAAATGGCTGAAGAAGGAAGGTAAAGGAAGCACACGATGATATAAGACTTCCATAGACTACTCTCATCGTTGCACTCTTCTACTTGATGCCTTGTCACTAACCTTTTAAAGTACCATGTATTACATTGTGTTATCAAAAAGGACAGGTGTCTCCCTTTTTTGTACATGTAATTTCCCCCTCTTGCAATGGCTATGTAAATTTGAATGCTCACTTGCAGTCAACAACCCCTGCATCTGTACATGAGAATCAAAAGCTCAGCATTTCTTTTTTCCCCACAATGATAGAGCAACAGCAGCATTTACCATTAACTCGGTGACATGGCTTTACTTTGTAAGACAGAGACCTGAGCAGTGGAGCACCTGAGGGCCTCTGGTGGCTAATTGACTCAAGGATCACAGCAGTCACTATTCATCACTGCTTAGCAACTCTGCTCAACCAGGCGCCTCAGCCACACTCTCATTTATCTGGAGGCAGCATGCTGAATTCTGATTGGCTGGTCTGCTGTGTTGCCATGTGCTACTGTGACTTGGGGTGAGATTTGTACATGTGTGTGGAAGTGAGAAAGCGGAAGAATGATAAATTCTCAGCGACAAGAAAAACACATCCTTCTTTCATTTGCACCATAAATCAGTGCCCATAGGTTCGTTACAGGATTTTAAGAGATTAATTAAAAGCACTTATATTTTTATTACGTATTATATCGTATTAGATATTTTTTTTAAAAGATACAATAACATCTTGTTAAAAGAAATTATTTTACTGTGAAGTAGACTGCTTATGTTTCAGCTTTTGAATAAGCATTCAAAGAGCAGAGGCATCTATCTGAAATGGTTAAATTAGCAAGCAGTTCCCCTTCGCTGTTTTGGAAGGGAACATTTCAACAATAGTGAGAACATTTTAGCATGCTCCTTCTGCCAGCACAAAACCTGGTCTGCATACCTATGTAGTCTAAGTATCTTTTTTTTGGTTGTTGTGTCCATTGCATTCTCGTAGTGCAGAGCTGAAAAGGCCTAGGGCGACTGTTTAATCTTTAATATTGCACATCAACATCACACCTAACCCCTGGGGTCATACGGTGTTAAAGCCTCATACAAAGCCAATCTTTACTCGCTCTCAGGGGCTCCCAACATCAATACTTCCTCTGCTCTTTCAACCTTCCCCCACCTACAGTATCCAGATCTTGTCTTCCCTTGATCAACCCTGCTTTTCCTTTTTGCTTCAAACACATCAGTGTACCCTAAACAACACCTATGAACTCAGATTGTTTTAAACTTTATTTTTCTTAGTTTATTAAGTTTTTCATTACTTTTGTTGTAGCATTGTTTTTGAGTTTCCTAGTCTTTGCTACATACCCAGCCGATGTACCCTCTTACCGCATTTGTGATCAGATGTCAGATCTGGATAACCCTTGACCTTTATCTCATCTACCTCACCTCCTCTTAGCATCTTAACACATGGGCATATGTCATAAAGAGGATTCAATCAGTCTGTGCCTGCTCTTCACTGTCTACCTGAAACAGATTGACACCAACTGCCTGTGGCTAGATTGTAATCAAAAACATTCTTAAACTCATACATTAAAATAATCTTTCCAACCAACATTTTCCTGTGCAAATAAACAACAGTAGTTTTCCTTTCTCTTTTTTCAAGGAGCTTATAACATCCATTTATTTATGTATTTCTCCACTGGAAGCCCATTTTAGTTGTATCTCCTACTGCATATATGAGCATGCAAGAACTGAACCAGTGGTTCCTAATTGCCATCCTCTTTTATTGCTAATCAGATGATAATATATTCCAGCTCTTTCATGGAATGGACTGCTGGGATTCTAAGGATGGGCAAAGATTTCACCTTCTATCAGACACGCTGTGTTTCCGTATCTCACATTCTTTCCCATGAAACATTGATTAAGCTCTTCATTTGATATGCTGAAGCCAGACTAGATATTTTCCTGCTTAACCTTTTTGTCCCTTCAATGGAATTCTTTAATTTTTATGGCAACTAATTTGTTCTATGTGTGGTCAAAGCTCCAGTGAAAGAGCAGGTGTCTCTGATAATTATGATTCATGCGTTTCCAATAACAACTAAAATGAATCATTTGCACTTTAGCTAAGGTCAGAAACCGCTTGATAAGAAAAACACTGTTTGAGAATTGGGTTCATAAATGCCAAACTGATGTTTACTTCATTTTGAAAATTCTCAGATGTGTTTCTTCGCTTCTACAGGTGAGGCAGTGGCAGCAGGCGATGCCCTTTGTGAGATTGAGACAGACAAGGCGGTGGTTACCATGGAATCTAATGACGATGGTGTCTTGGCAAAGATACTGGTGAGTGAGCAAAAACACGCACAGACCTGTTCTGCAGGAGATGATTAGAAAAGAGAATTTATTTGCAAACGCCACTGTAGACAAACTTAAGCCGGGAATATGGTTTTGCTATGTAACACTTAAACGGTGAAGTTTCAGGGTGTGTTTAGATGATGTGTATTTAAGTGTGTGCAGTAGTTGGTTAGGTTTTGTTTTGAAATCTGTTTATATTCACATAGGATATCACTCTGTTGATATTTGTGAGTCTTTCGGGGTTCATTTGTTGCCTATGCTAATTGGCTATGCTTGTTAAATCTGTTTCCCCATACAATGACAGCAAAGCTTAGACAAGGTGTCTTCACTGACAAATATTTCTCTCTTTTCATCCCGTGCTGTTTGTTGTTTGGATTTTTAATAGGCTGCCATAGACTGAGCGACCAGTTATCCTTCCATCAGTACTCCACCACGTTTGTCACCCAAAACAGAAAGATGATGCTTTATCTTATTTTGCTCCTTGACTCTTTAGTGGTAGACCATATTACAGTATGTGAAGTGGGAGAAGACAGAGGTCAATAGTTCTTAGTAATTTAAGCATTTTAAGTTTACTCTCCTAGCCTCCTATATTTAAAGACTGGGGGATGGCGGTGAGGTGTTTTTGCACGCACAAACCACTACTCCATGTCACAGAAAGTGCCTTATCTAATTATACATGTTCCATGGCCTTGTAATTTTGGACATGCTCACGTTAAGGTGACGCCTGAGTGGAGCAGGGTTTAATTAGGCAATGTGTCTGTTTATGAAATCTTGACCAGTAAATAAATACACAGCCAGTCGGCACCAGCAAAATCACTGCACAAATACACGCCCAGATACATTGTCAGTTAGGAGTGTACCGCGCACTCAATTGTCAGCTGTACACAACAGGCTTATGTCTCATTTTTCATATCTTTCACTTTACTTGCTTCCATTCTTTCACATTCCCTTACTCCATCCTTGTCTCAGCTATGAGACAAGGATGGAGTAAGATGAGGTAGTTTCCATAGCAACCACTCAGGAATTGGGGGTAGGGGCTTTAGCTGTCAGAGAAAGATGGTCTGCATTAGATAAGCCCCCTAGCACTTCCCCTCTCACTCTCTGTGAGTATGTGTATAGTTAATAGGAAAAACAGCAGACATTGGCAGTTTTTCAGTGATTTGTACACTCCCGGTACATGGCATGGCAAATGTGGCGTCCACTTTGTCTGGGTCAGAGCACATTAGCCCTTAGTGGTGTAATTGTGGCTCTCCTAGCACCCAGTAGGTTTCTAATTTAGAGGCTACCATAATTACCTGCCTGTTGCCAAATGCCTGGACAGGCTGCAGTAGACATGGAGCTTGCGCTCCACAGGGGTTATTTATGGGGGTCAAGTACTGCTGTGGCCCTCTACCAATTTGTAGCCATGGCTCTTGGGATAAGAGAACAGAGGATAGATCCTGCTCATATTATGATGTGGAGGTTGGGTGTTGGGACCACAAACACTATGAACACAGATTACTGTATCTCATCATCCTCTTACGGGGTGGCTCTACCCTGACCCGAGGAATTCAATCTGTAAATCTTCCCCAGGTACAATCAATCATAGACTCGAGGAAATGACACCCATGTTTGCAGATACATAGATGCACGTTGGTCTGCTGTGTTCAGATATTTGTAAACTTGAATGGTACTGAGCATGAAATGAATAATGCGAGTCTAGAAATGGAATGATAGCTATCAGATGGTAGTTGTAAGCAGATTAGTTGGGGATTGAGATCATATGTTAATAGCAGGGAAGATTAATAGAGACGTGCGTGAAAAGGTGAATTGATGAAGATGTCCAACACATTCTGCGGCGGTAACCTGTCAGTGTCCCATTTATCATTCCTTTTTCCATCCTCCTCTTTTCATCTCCACATACTGTCATCCAAGGGATCAATTTAAACAGCCATGTGTCCTCTAAATCGGTTGTTAGAACAAATCACTTTCTATCCTTGTAGAATTCTCAAAAAGGCTTAACAGTCCCTCTATCTTTTGTTGCTCTAGGATTTCGAACCAAGTGAATTTAAATAGAGTCTGTGGCCTGGAGAATATCAGCAAAAAGCTGAAATGAATTAAATTACAATCCATATTTTTTGGTACAGAAAAGACAAACATTGCATCAAGTAAAAGTCATCGAGTCTGAGGTGACACATTGTTTTTTAATTGCATCTAGCCTTCAAAGAAACCAGAAAGAACAGAGAACAGTAGAAAAAAACAGGATTACAAAGAGAAGTGTTTGTTATCGTTGTCACAGGTCAAGAAGTGACCTGTGACTAAGCTTTTTTGATCGTTTAAACACAGAATACTGCGGCTAAGGTTAGAAAGTTAAAGATGCCCAAAAGGAATGAACTGACACATGAGCTACAGCTTGAATTGTGTGTTTTTGTGATTTTATGTGTAAGAGATTACACTGCGCTGGCAGGCTGTTGTTGCTGCAATCCGCTTTGTGCAATATCTGTCATGCTTTATTGATCAGAGACAAACCATGTCTCACTGGCTAGACAAGAGCACTTTTTTCTTATGTGCAAGTCTAGTCTAAATCCATGTTCTTTTTCACAAATAAACCTGCTCACGGTGCTCTAAGTGCATGCGCTGAACATGGTCCAGTGTCTCCTGGAACCATTGAATCGCAAACCTGAAATGATGTAATCATGTTTTAATGAATTATTGCTCTACTGACAGTATTCAACAACTGATTAAAGTTAAAATGAACACGAACAATTGTCAAGGCTAAGCTTATTGTAACTGAACTGCTGAGACTCTCAGGGGGCTTGTATTGCTTTATCATAACAGTTTGGTGATAAGTAGGTTAAACCTCATAAATGGTCTAGTCTGATTTGTAATATCATTAGCCTTGGGGATGGGCTCTAGAGAGGTCTCTGTAGAGCCTAATCTGAGATGCGTAAGACTTTTTTTTTTCCACAGCGAGAATGATACCCCATAGAAAAGGCAGAACTGGATCAGCCTAGCAGGCTTCTTCCATAGCTGTGAGGACAGAACATGAAGACCAGGGATTACACGTTACCCTACCCATTACTTTATTTAGAAGTGGTCAACCATTCATGTCCTCATTTAATAGGACATTAATAGCAAAATAAGAAATTTTAATTAAAAGTGACCAAATTTGTGCCTTGTGTGCATGATGCAAAAACATGGAACTGGCCTAAAGTGTGTGATTTAGTATTACACCATGCTCCCTAAGAGTGTAGAGACTGAGAAGTTTTTCATAGTTCAATTGTATATGGTGTGCCAGTCCAGACACGAGTGCATAAAGGCTGTGATGAATAAATATTTATAATTTGACGTGTTCACAGTGATGATGGGATTATACTGCTAGCTTCTTTTTCTTTTCTTTTTTTCTGACAGCTGCTCTTCCTTTGGCATAAATGAAATCAACTTGGGCGCACATAGGGGATGTTTTGAACCACTGCGAACACTGTGGTGTAACCATAATTTACATTTCCTATAGGTTTCTGTGTTGTCTATAGCCATTTGGTGGCAGTCTTGAGCCCCACTCCACTGCAGTGTACTAACAGTTTGTTTATGCAAATAGCCTCAACACATACAGTATATGATGCATGTGATTTTACTGTGAGAATCCACCCAAGTGTTATGGTAGTGTTTCAGCCTTTCAGAGCTCACTCTGATTGTTCTTTAACATAATACCCTTTAGAAATTACAACCGCCTCTGTTTTTATATATGCGCATCAAATCCTGTTGTCTACATGTACACTATTTTAAGTTAAAAAAGGGGGTTGGATGAATATCTGACAACACTGTGAACAAGTTAAGAAATTATCTGTGGGTGGTTGACCCTGGGAGGATGGGAAGTGGCTACAAATAGTACTGAGCATGGAGAATCTACTGGAAAACAGAATTAAATTCACAGGCGTACTAGCAGTTTGACTGAAAAGCGCCATTCTTTTTGGCTGCTAGTCACCCTACACTTGCAAATGTTTTTCCCAAAGGATTTTTCAAACTAAATTTGCATTCCACATTGTTGGATGTTTGCAAAGTAATTTTTGGTGGGTTATCCAAATAAATTTGTGATTCTGCGCTCTGTGAGATGTCACTTCTTTTTTTATTTTTTTATTTTTACACTGGGCTAATTAAATGATGCAATCTTTTCTGATCATTATCTGTACACTTTCTGACAGTTGCATGTTTTGCTCTTTTGTGGCTTTTAAATAACGACACGTTCACATCCTTGCGGTCGGTTGTTTTCTCTCTTACAGAGAATGCTTTCTCTTTTACACAGAAAAATCTTGAAGGCTGTCAAACAAAACATCACATTTTGCAAAGTTGGTTGTGTAACAGTACCACAGTTATTGTAGGAAATGTTTGTTTCTATTCTCTGCCATGGAAAAATTCTTTTGACACGGAGAAGCGAGATCTTGGTGGAAATTTACAGATCTCAGGATTTCCCTGAGAGGCCTTTACACTTATCTTCATCCATCACCTCCCACTGTCCAAGAGATGTGCTATAGAGTATCCTTAGAAGTAAAGGTGAAAGGTACATCAAGGTTAAAAAAATACAACAGACTTTTTTAGGTTCCCACCAGGCCTGTTTAAGGTTTCTACTTTATCTAAAAGCTTTGTCATTAACACATTTTACCGTCTGAGTGCAGTGTCGATGTTTTGGAGAGTATATTGTTCCTTTAGGTTAGTGTAGCTTTGGACTTCATCATTTAGTTTGTTTTTACAAGCTATGTCAAGTGAGCCTCAAATGTCTGTCTGACACAGTTATTTTATCATTTATTAAATTGGTAAATGTTAGGATTCTACAACAGTGTCTTGAATTGCAGGGCAACTTGGTGCAAATTGATTTGGAGCTTTATCTTTGTGTGTTTACTTCCATAACCTTGCTTCTAGACAGTTAGGTCCACACTGAACTAAAGTAGCACAGAACAAACGTGTAAGTACAGTTCTTTCTACTAGTGAGCGCAGGTGTTCATTTTCTGCTATTCTTTCCAGCTTGGTGGTTGTGATTATTGGAGTGCTGCTTTTGATTTTGCAAGCCTGCTAGTGAGAGGGGGTGGGGTGGAATATTTTCACAACTTCGATCTACAATTACCCCTTTAAAATTACACTGTTGAATTGAGAACTTATTGGTTAATTGTATTTTTATTTTCTTTTGGTTGACTATACCTTTGTATTTGGTCAGTTGTTCAGAATAGCAGGTTATCATCTCTTGATTGATCAGTGATGGTGCTGGATAGTTGAATACAACAGCACAGTTGACTGCTTCTCCTCCTCCTTCCCCATCTACTTCTCCACCTCGTCGTATTGAGCTAAGCCTTGAAGAGACAGGTCACGAAGGGGATATCTTTTGAAAAGTGATGAAGTGCAGCAGTCCAACCCTCTGTCTTGCGCCTGGCCTTTCATTTAGACTGATCAATATGTAAGGAACAACGCCTCGTACGGTTTGGGGAGAGTAGCAAAAGACTTGCAATGGATTTGGATTTCTCTGTAACAAGATAATGAATCAATGATTGACAGCTTTGAACAGCAAGAAAACATATTCAGCGCACTGAAAAACCTATTATAGCACAGTTAGGTTGTCAGTAAGCAGTAGGAAATGAAATGATGTCAATGAGAAGGCATTGTCATTTTTCAAGAGGTTCCTCTAATTATGGCTATCAAATGATTTATCTAAAATGACCACTGGTTAATTGAATAGCTTCAGTATTACATTCTCTTCTTCTCTTTTTTTAATCCTTTGCTTTGAAATAATACCGTAAGAGTCCTTCACCTTTATTCTAGCAATCTCAGCTGCAATTACAAAGCGATTGAACTAGTTTTGCTAATGTGCCACCCTCACTGTATAAGTGCCTCTCTCACCCTTTTTACAGATGGAAGAGGGTAGTCGCAACGTACGCCTTGGCACTCTCATTGCCCTCATGGTGGAGGAAGGGCAGGACTGGAAGCAGGTCGAGATCCCCGCTCCAGATGCTGCAGCTCCATCTGCAGCTCCACCTGCTACACATGCAGCCGCTCCCCCAGTTGTGGCCCCTGCTGCTCCCTCTGCACCTCCTCCACAGAAACCTGTCACGTCAGGACCGTGGGTGGTTTTTTTTTTAGTCCTCAAAGTCCTCAAATTCTAAGTGTCAAATCCTACATGTCAATAGGTTTAGAATCATTTCACTAAAACCTTGAGAGGGAATAGAGATCTATATACTCAGCTTTTGAGTTGCAGCGGTTATGGACATCTACACCTACAATTTAATCATCTCAACAGAATATAGTTTTTCCACTAAATAAGCTTGATTTTGTTTGTATTGACTTTGTTTGTACTGTCATAATGTTGTTTAAGCACTGGATTTTCAAGTGAGCTAATACTAGTGACTGATGCATTTATGGCCTTAGGTCATGTTTTTTGTTTGGATTTAGAGTTAACATTTGTCACCTATAGGGATTTTTTAAAAAGTGACAAGAGCTAAAGGCTTTGTTGCTTCCAACACTGTTTTGATAGATATGGTATTCTTTAGTTGTATGATGGACTTGCACAGACAAAAATTTGACACGAGTGAGTAGCGAGATTCAGTTAAGATACAAAAGGAATGAAATGAAGATATTATCTGTTTTTGTTCAGAATAGAGACCTGCTGATTTCATGTTCTGCAGTGTCTACCAGCATCTAACATGCTGAGTAAGAGGATGTTTCTCTGTCCACATTTAAAAATGTGCGAGATGCTACTTACCTCTATTTACACAATAAATACTAAACAAAAGTAAAGTTGCTGCTACCCAACAAACAGGGCCTATTTGTTATGCAAACATTTTAAGCTCTCCATGTATTCAGACTGGCACCTTTCAACATGAGGTTGACAGGAATGAAAGATGAAAAGTGGATAAAAAATGATTATTACGGGGCAGGTACAGGAATGGCATATGTTGAAGCAGTCAACCTCCGTATTACTGATTGAAATTTTGAAGATTAACATCAGTAAAAACTGCCATTGTACAGCTTTGCCTTGTCTGTACCACTTATGAGCTGTAAAACAGGAAATAGCACTATGTCTAGCACTGAATTTCTTGGGCTTTCAAAGTTAACTTTGGAGCTGTTGAATATAAAGATGCGTATAACACTGTATACTGTCAGTTGACTTAAACCATGCGAGTTCAGTACTACTATCACTACTAGTGTAGTCTGAAGAGTAAAATGTATCACATTAAACTCTACCTGTGGTACTCAGGCTGAGTAAAACTGAGAATAAGATTGTATCTGAGTTAATCAATAGGCAATTTTCCATTTTTCTTGAGTGCAGGCTCATATTTTCTTAACATTGAAAGCACTCAAAAGGCTATAAAAAGCTGTTGCTGTAGGAGTCATTCTGTTATAGTCCTTGTAAGTACATTTACTAGTTATTTGTTGTTATTCACACATTTTTATCAGAACATTAAGATAAAGAGAGGTCTTTAAAGCATATGTATAAAATTGCGTCACATTCTCTCTTCTTTGTACAGGTTACGCCTGAGTCCAGCAGCAAGGCACATTCTGGACACCCATGGTTTAGACCCAAAACTGGCCACACCCACTGGACCAAGAGGACTAATCACTAAGGAGTGAGTAGCTGAATGGATTAACTTTAAGACACACTGTATGCATCCTGCAAGTATATAGGGTACAGAACTTCTTTGCCATCTTAATACAATGCTTCAGGGCCCAGTCTCGTTGTAAATTACATATGCCAGTTTTTGCTGGAAGCTGTACCAAATTATAATAAATCATCACAGCCTATTATTGGATTAATACATGACACATTAAACCAACCAACTAGTGCTAACTGAAAAAAAATATTTTCAAGACTTTTAATCTTTGACCTCCTGTTTTTGCTGTTTTGCTGTTGTTTGTTTGTACTCTGGGTGAAAACCTCCCAAACAAACCTTGGATAATGGATGATGATTATATTGACTAAACTGTCTGTTACTGCTCCATAAGATGATCATCCATGCAGATGAATTTAACAGCTCAAGAGTTAGTCTCACTTTTTGCTAACGTTGTGGTTCATTTGTTTACAGAAGGAGTGATGCATCAGCAGTGGGTGCTTGTTTAGTCTGGTAACAGGTCACCATGACATTACGTTAGCTGTGGTGTATTTCTGACAGGATGTCAGTCTGAGGAAAGCAGGTCATAACCCCAGTGTAGGCAGTGTCAACAAAAATGTGGGAGAGACTCGGTAAGTGATAAAGAGGTCGTTCAGATTTTAGGTGTTTCAATACAGTAAAGTGGTGAATTCACATGACAGAAAGCTGTGAACACACAAACGCATGGATACACACGCACACACACACACACACACACACACACACACACACACCTCTAATGGCTACCTGCCGTCAGCGGGGACCTGATTGAATGCTCTCGTTACCCACCTAACACCCTGCTGGGGAATCTCATTAAGCAACTTCTGTCGCCATAGCAACCCAGTCTCTAGGACCCACTGGTGACCATAGAAACGCAGACCATATGCTTCCAAGGGGGTTGTTAGACAGTTAAAGCGAAATATATATGAAGTTTCCTAAAGCAACTATAGAGAATGATGATTCCAGTGGATTCAGCGAAGCCTTTAATCCTTGTTTTATACCCTGTTGTAAATGTAACAGTATTTAGAGCTTCACCATGATTTATGTTTAAAAAAGAAACACCCTTCTTATCAGTCTCATTATCAAGTGCATTTACTGCACCAAGTGCAACTCATATTCCCACTGTAGTAGCCGATTTATCACAGTGTTTTTAGTAGTCTGTTGCTATGTATGTTCCCCTCTGACTGTGAAAATTACAAATCAAAGCTCAATGTACAAAAATGGCTTAAATAGCAAGCAGGGGACCATCTTCAAGGGGAGGCATTTTTGAATATTTATATTTGCTGTTTTTAGTGTAAAGTGGTAATTAATCATCTAGGTTCATAAACATGAGCGTGCCGTGTTCTTTAAAGGCATCAACGTGATGTCAAGGTTTTGAAGTTTAAATTGTTGAATTAGTAATGCAGTTTTAATTATATCCCTGTGATTTGATAGGGTTGCTCAGATACCTCCCTTTAAACCCTGTGTTTGACTCAAGATTTGCATGAATGGTTTGCCAGCCAGTTCACTTACAGACACTTAAGCTGCCTAATTAACTCAAAGTCTTCAGAAGGAAAAGCTGATGCTGAAGGAAAACCAAGGACGGTTCTGGGAGGCGAAAGACTCCGGACGCAAAGAGGTTGAAGACAAAAAAAAAACTGTCTCCTTACTAAAAAGGCCTTTCTTATGTGAATGATGTGCTGTTGTTGACCAGAAAAAGAATCAGTACAAAGCTTTATTTGTACGACACTGCCTAGCACGGGAATAGAAGGTGTAGTTTTCTATTTTATGTGGAGGTTTTTTTGTTTTTTTGTTTTTGTTTTTTTTTTTAAAGGTGCACTTTGTTATGCCATATATCTAATAACAGCTTAATTGATGGACATATACAACTATAATTTAGGATCTTGTTGAGAAAGCATACTAATTTAACAGCATTTATTTTATGATGTTTAGTGTAATTACAAAAAAGAAGTCAACTCATGGGGTATGTGTTCCAAAATGCTGTAGACTGCCAGTGCACCTACCAGAGGAGGCAATTAGTCAGATATTCTTTGAACTAACCAAACTGGAGTGAAAATGTTTATACATTATAATATACATACTAGGTAACTGAAGCCAAACATTATGTGTGAAGACCTCTTTTGCCAAATAGACAGTATAGGCTAACAAAAGTACACTGTGAGACTGACACTGAAACTCCCTGTCAGAATAGTTTCACATAGACTGAGGTCCTTCATGTGGGGTCAAAAGCAGAGCTAATTTCCTTTCCTTTGTCCTTTGGCCCATCAGATAAGCCTGAAAGCAGGGAAGGGTACCCCTCCCATTCAACCCTCGGCAGTGGTAAGGCCCCTCTATCTTGGGCATGAATAACGGAGGTCACGCAACCCAAGGATGAGATCATTGCATGTTACATAATCACCAGCAGGGCTTCAAAACAAACAGGATGCATAGAAATACTAAATACATTTTTCTGTCTTTCACCTCCTATCCTTTCACGTGGTCATAAATAACAGCACGGTGGTGCTAATGTTCTCAGTGTTTTTTACTTTGAGCCATGCCTCTAGTGTTTGTTCATATCTTTCTATAGGCAGCCTAGATGCATGACTGTACCCTCTGTAAATGCAGGGGAAACGCTGCTATTTTTATGTAATGGATGATTCCCTCATTTATGAAAGAAGATAGTAGAAAGAGTAGAAAGTACTTTGTTTCAATTTTTATTACCACAGATATGTCACAGTGCGTGTTTATAGTCAGAAGCGTTTTGATTTCACTGGTTAAGCATTAAGTATTGCATTAGTTCAGAGGAACACACAGTGATACCCTTTTAAACATTAACAAGGAAGCCCTTTAAATCTGCCGCCACCCTTCCTTGCCTTTTTGCTGTGATAATGCATTTGAGCTAGCTTTAGTGTAATTACACATTTGGTCACATCAATTTCTTGCTTTTTAAGCATCACTAATATACAGATGTCTTTGGCAGGGAATGAATTGTAACATCCCTACTATTTTTTATGTTCAGCTTCCTACTGCATAGCAGTTTACTATTGTGATCACAAAAACTCGCAAAGAAAGGGTTAAATAGCAATTGAAGCTGGCCTTTTTTTTCTTTTTTTCTTTAATGACATGTTTGACCTTGACCAACAAAGGTATTCTTTAAGAGTGAGAGGCTCGCTTGTACCCTGGGCCTCTGGCATGTAAGGCATGAGAGCTGTGCTTCAGCTGAAGGTGTAACTTAAATTATTAAACAGAATATACAATAACATAATTTTCCACCATAAAATACTATCTTATAGGAGTCAGTGTATTAGCTGTTACCACAGTGTAAGCTAATACTATGTACTGTGTTTTGTTTTGTTTTTTTTTTAATAAAAGATTGAAAGACAATCTTGTTAATGCTTTATAGCAGCATGTGAACATCAGCCATATACTTTTTATAGGTCTTAATTTGTATCAAAACTCATCTTCTTGCTGCAACATTTAACTTGAAAATTACACCACTTTTTGTGGCAACTTTGTTAAGGGTAAACTTGAAATTTTGACACATTTGTATCCTGTTTATGTTTGTTTTACTGTGCGAATGTGCTGTAAGTGTACTCAGTTTGAATATGTGATGCCTCCCTAGTGTTATTACTTAAGCCAGTCTCTTCAATTAATGGTGTTAGAAAATGAAAGGACTAAAGCCTAGTTTTCTGTTACACACTGAACTCACTTTCAACAGTAAAGGGTGAATTAAATTGCCCCAGAAGTCAAGATTGTCCATGCATTTTTTTTTGTTACACCCACCCATTCAGTGGGGTTGTTTTTTATGCCTACAACAACCCTTCTCTCATCTCAGCCTGTCCTAGGTGGCAGCACAAGACAAAGTATTCATGTGCTTCTGTGCACTGTTGGTTCTTGAGTTATGTGCGTGTGAATGGGAGTGCTGCCTTGTTCCCTTTTTAATATTCTAGTCACCTTCTCCTAGTCTTTCAGAAGCTTCTTTGCCATGGCTGTCAGTAGGGGTGTAAATGGTCGGTTTGAAACCACTTGCCAGCCGGATACACAAAACGTATCCATGGTGTCATCGTGAAGTGGTCCCTGTGGTTTGCTCTACTTTCATTTCATAACAGAAACATTTTGTCACTTTATATAAGGGATATTCCTAATACCTTGTGGTGGTGGAACTGGTGACAGCTCTGTATCAATGAACAGTCAGTGTAATTCTCTCAGGTTAGCTGGGGGATTTCCAATTTGCTTCAGTCCTTCCACAAACAAATACCCCTATCAGTGAGAGAAAGGGAGGAGCTAGTGTGCTAGAGGGAATTTAAAAAAAAGGGCAGCACACAGAGGGACAAGGAGAACGTAGCTGTGGGGCCCAGACTGTTTCTAGCTGCACAGTAAGGTCAGAGGCAGCTGGTCCAGACAAAAGACTAGATGCATGTGGGTAGGTGGACCCTTGTGCACTGAAGTGGAACCACAGAGCTGCAAGCAGGCACACCTGATACCTGCCCCTCCCAGCTCTTTTGCGGCTAAGACCAAAATTAATGGGACGAAAAAATCCAGGGCAGATTTCCTAGTGCACCGTCATTCCCTCCCTCTTTACCTTTCTCTTTTCCCCGTCAATCAGTGCTCAATGTAACAGTCTGTCACATTCTCTCCAGCCTCAACGAAACAGTGCCCTATTATACAGAAATGCTCCCTATCATGTCCAGCAAGGCGGTGTTCAGTAATTGTTATTATTCCAATTAAGTAATCGTTTTGAATTTTTACTGCCAGTTTGACATAATAATATTCCAAGTTAGGTGTGGGATAATCCACAAAGGGGAAGTATGCAACTTAACATGAGTTGTCAGAAGTAATTAACCAGCTATATTTTATTGTAGTGTCCATGGCTCACCATGCCAGTGGGAAGGATAATGAAGCCAAGGTTTTGAATAAGCTTTTCCCCTGCTGCAGCTGACACCTGATCCTGCCTGGCCTGATGGTGTTTGCGACTAGCATATGATTCCCATGACACCCATCCACTGGCGGATAACCGAAAGTTACCTTTCTACATGCCTGACACAAACAAAACCCAGATATAACCAGCAGACCACCACTTATAAGCCAACAGGGAGCATGGGGGTGAATAATGCATTGTTCTGCTGCTCATTTTAGCTATTGTTGTTATTTCACACGTTTAATTTATTTATAATGGTCAAAGTAAAATAGAGAAATTATGACATATTTAATTTAGAATAAATATTTAGATGTTATTTATATTGTGAAAATTTGGTCATTCCAAATGAAAAACAAAAAAAGCTGAAAAAACATGATGAAATAAAATAGTTTCCTGAAAGCATCAAATAGCATAGTTCTTCTGTTTAACGAGCTGGGAATAAACTAGTGTACAAGTACAGTTCAGCAAAAAGTGACCCAAATAAAGTTGAAACAGAAACAGTTGATTCTGCAGAATGTTTTGAAACAGACAAGGAAGTATTTGTTCTCATGTAAATGTTTGATTGAATGTGTGGTAATCTCTCATTCACATAATATTTGCCACAGGTCTGAGCCAGTCTTTCAGAGTGTTTAGTGTTGAACCATGTGTGGTCTTGTTGACTGGCATAGTGGTTAAAAGGTATACTTCTAGCTTTTTGCACCCCTTTTCAGAATAATATTAAATATGTTTACACATTATATTTTATACAGGTTACAACTTAATATGTACCATTAAAATACATCAATGCGTCGTCCCCTATCGGTGTCTGTTCCATGTTTGATTTCTTCCTTTTTTTTTTCTTTTTTTTTTTTTTTTACTTTCACAGAGATGCACTGAATCTTTTGAAGACATCTCCTACCCCCAAAGCGATGCCAGCCGCGGTTGCACCGGCTGCCCCAAGTCCTGTCCCCACCCCGGCAGCTACACCTCCTCCTCCCCCAGGCAGCAGACCCAACATACCTCCTCTCTCTGTACCAGGGAAACCAGGAGCACCGGTGAGCATTCATCACAATCTCTCTCAAAAACATGTGATAGTTTCTATTTAGGGGTAGTGCAGAGAAACTACAAGACAGCATTTAGCTGTGAACCTGGTAACAACAACCCATCTTCCAACTTTTGCCTTGTGTCACTTCTGGCTAACAGGCCCTAATTGAATCTTGAGTATTCCGTGTAAATGTAGCTGGTATCTTTCCTGTACAGGCCTGTAGTCACATGGTAGATAAATTATGATAGACGGTTTATTTTGATGTGTCTGTGGAACAGAACAAGCATCATAACCAACAAACTTTGATCCTAATCAAAGATCTTATCTCCAACTTACGTAGTTATTAGTCATTTTAGTGGTTTATGTACCATATTAAATGTAAAGTATGTTACATTGGCGTCAAAGATTGGATCTATAAATAACCAAGCATATACATTATCCCAATCATAAGAGCTCCCAGTAATAAGCTTGTCATTAGCATCTTTACATCGTTTACCTCATCTGTTGGTTGGAGCGATTCATCGCTCGTGGATATATCAGACCGTCACTCATTTTCTTTTGCCCTATCTTTCCTTGTTTCCTCTATCAAAATGCCCTTTTCTCAGTTATTTACCTACCCTTTCTGCTGCTTGTCTTCCTCAGGGAACTTTCACAGAGGTCCCTGCCTCAAATGTCCGCCGTGTGATTGCTCAAAGACTAACCCAATCGAAGACGACCATCCCCCATGCATATGCTTCCATTGACTGTGACATGGCTGCTGTCATGCAGCTGCGAAAACATCTGGCCAAAGGTAAAAGGCTCACAAGACTTGGAGTGAATGTGTATGCATTAGCATAACTCTTCACATGTGCATGTTAGCATTGTGTCCTCAAGTAAAGGTCTGAGTACAATTTGGAAGGCAATTTTTCCACGAAGATTTAGATTTCAGGGTTTTCACATGACTGCTCATTCATGTGTTCAGAGATCCTGTGGAACATGTCCTCTCTGTGTTATCATGTTCCTTTGGCTCAAATCAGCACATATGTCTCACAGAAAGGGTGGCTTCTTTTTACTGATAGGGGGAAATTGATGTTTATATGCAGTACTTTGCAAATGTTTTGGACACTTTAAATGTTTGTGTGCTTATCCATCAAGCAAAACATCAGGGACGCCTCAGACAGATGCTGTGGCCCCCACAGAACATTGTTCTCAACATTGTAAAGTCAGACTGGGATTACCATTGAGACAGGCTAAATCAAAAGAAGAACTGTGAACTTCCCCATTATGCTTGGAAGAATGCACGTACCAACTACATAGGAGAAGTAGAGCTGTTTAAAAGGCAAAGTGTGGTAACATCAAATATTGACTTTATTCTGTTTACTGCACTTTGTATGAAGTAACTTAATACATAAAAAAAACATTCATTTTGAAAGCATCCATTGTGATTTGCCCTGTACGCTTTATATAACTCTTGTTTGTGAGGATTGCTCAGCACATGTTATGGATGGATGAGAGTTCACATGTTATCAGGGTTATAAAGTGGGTATAAATTAATTGTAAATGGTTGAATTCACATTCACAATCTGCGCAACAAAATGAGGCTCTTAATAAGAAACCTTCAGGTAGTCATATCCGCTGATGTATCTATAATATTATCGTTTTCCACATTAGATTAACAGCTAACTTGAAGTAGCTGCAGTTTTACAGTTCAGATACAAATCAATATGCAAATTCAGTGACAGAATTCAGTAGGAAAGGAATCAATCTCTGTTCAGAAGTTTGAGGTGTACAGTTGCTACTTTGTCCTTAAAGGATTCTATTGAGGGTTTGCTCTTTTCTTGTATCACTATGTGATAAATGACAGTATTTAAGATAAAGAAAAGTATGTGTGAGGGCAAGGACAACACACTTGTAAACCACATTTTGGGAAGCAACTCTTGACTTTCTTAGCTTCGCGGCCTTCCCTAACGATGGTTATTGAGCAAACCACAGCTTCTTGTGCAACAAATATTAGAATGTGTGTAATGTGAAGGGAGGTTTACACCACAACCAGAGAAAAGGGAACAACGTTCATGTGTCCCAACTGTTACTTTTTCAGTGCTTTGCTATATTCAAACAAAACCATATTTATCATTAATGTCTATGTCCCCTAGGTGTATTTAATTTTTCATGTTGATATAGCAATAGTGCCTCTTCTGTTAGCTATTTTTAAAGATTTCGTTCAATACAGTATCGTGTAATTGGCTTCCTTTAGCTTAACGTTGCCTCGGTGTCAAACGAACAGTAAATCTGTTCTGGTCCTGTCTCTGATGGAGGAAATGCGACGGCCATACCAGACCTATTAGCGAGGTTGTGTGTGTATTGGGGGATTCTCTCTCCGGTTGTTTTTGCGAGCTCTCATTGTTCCGGAGCAGCGCGATTTCACGGTTAGCTCATTAATCATCCCACTCACAGCATTCATAACTGTCTGGTACTGCACTATTGGACACCGGTAGGAGTTGGCAGTGATGCCAATTCCAGCCCGCCTGACCCACTAGTATCACACATTGAGAGGGGAGTGGAGCGAATGCGCATGACTTTTCGAGATGGGCTGATTCTGATCAGCTGAAGTTTACAACAACAATTTTCTTTCCAACTGATGGCTTTTGTAGTGTGTCATTTATTTGCAAAAGTTTGAAGTGTCAGCACTACCATTTTTCAGTTAGAAATTTCCTCTGTGTCGGCATTTTGTCACCCCATGCTTGTCTTTGACCCTCAATAGGCATTTAGGACCACTGCTTTTAGGCTGTTCAGCCATCTTCTTATCTCAGTTCTGGTAATAGGCAGAAATTGCAGATGATGATTCCTTAATCACCTTGAAAAAAGCTTACAGACTGTGTCTTCTTTGTGTTTTCAGAACAAATCAAAGTGTCTGTAAATGATTTCATCATCAAGGCAGCTGCTGTTACACTTAAAGTAAGTATTGTCCGGAATCCCTTCATCTGTTGAAATTTGTTCCTTTAGCTTTTGTCATTTTAAAGTTAGAGGTTTTGTTTGTTCATCCCCCAACCCTCTTTTTTTTAATCTAATTTCATATTTATTTTACTATTTGTGTACAGATATCTGATATTTTATCTTTTAGTGTTGAACAAAGCATGTGGGTTAGTTGGACATTGTAGTTCAAACGATAAAGGATTTCTTAGGAAACAGTAAACCGGTTAATAAAATATAAACTATGGGATACCTATTTCAGAAATGTCTGTTTACAGCATTTATGTACAGAAAGATACAGCTAGATTTGAGGTATGTGCTGGAGTCATTTCAGGTTAAAAGTTGATGCTGTCCTCCGATAATTTAGTTATTCCAGCCAAGAATGTCTCACCACCATCTCATAAGAACATCATTTTATATCACTTAATATAAAATATTATTTCTGCTTCAATAAATATTTGCCAGCCTAAAGCATGTCCATGTATCAAGAATAATGGATGCTCAAAATTCACCATACATACATACAGTAGGAAGATCTGCATGAAACATTGGTGTGTGAGGATGAAGCATCAGCTGAGAATCCTGGGCCTTTGGTTCATGTGTTACAGCAAATGTAAGGAATGTGGAACGTACATGTACATTTTTCACTTAACGCGAGTATAAAATGCCAAAACGCCACATGGTTCTCCTATAGTCCAGACAGTATGTTCCACTGTTAATACAACAAGACTAAAATATCTCTGTGGATCGACTCCTGCAGCAGACTAAAATAGTAATTCACCGGTGTAACACTGTAGCATGTAGAGATTTGGCAGAAGTGCTGTACTCTCCCCTGCACTGACCTAAATACAGCAGGAAGTGGTCAGTTTAATGTCACCTTAAATGCATGTGGACCACTGTATTGTTTATAGGTAGATTTTATTTATATATTTTTTATAGTTATAGAGGCTCCATTCATTAAAAAAGCCTAGAGAATTTATGCATAGATACCTGTTATATTTATGTAAGTAATGACAATCAGGTAGCAAGTGTCCAAACTGATTAGTAAGTTTTCCATATTTGCTGTAATAAAAAGTTTTTTGACTGTTATCATAACTGATTCCTGTGCATGCCATAGGTGATAGAGATGACAGATCTATTTTATTGTGTCTGACTTTATTTTGTTTCTCCACACTCATAAGCTGAATTAAAGCACGTTGTAACCAAATCTGGGAGATTTATACTCTGTTATACTTTTCAGGTTATTTCTCTTTGTTGATTTTTTTTTTTTTTTTTTATTGTTGTCAATATCACACCGGACCTAGGCTAACCCCTGGTGTTTTTTTTTTTTTGTTATCCTAGGAAATGCCAGAAGTGAATGTGACCTGGTCTGGTGATGGACCTCGAGCACTCGATTCAATCCACATCTCAATTGCTGTGGCAACTGACAGAGGCCTCATTACTCCAATCATCAAGGATGCTGCAAACAAAGGAGTCCAGGAGATCTCAGCAAATGCTAAGGTACAGGTCACAGGGATAAGAGGACTCGAAGAAAAGAAAACATTTTGAACCCGTATGTTAAAAATGCAATAAATAAACTTTTTTGTTAGAGTCTTGTCAAGTTCTCTTGCAGAGACTATTTTCTCCTGATGTCTTTGGTGATGGTAGATTAGACGCTCCGAACTGTGGGGGTGTTTAGTGCTTCACTTCAGGTGAAGGCATGGAGTCTTCTGGTGATTTGTATATGGGAATAGATATGAGAGCTGAGACTTGACGGCCGTCCAACTGTATGAGAAAACAAACTCTAAGGGCATCTGTAGAGCTGTGCTTGCCTGCAGGCTAGAATTGTATTTTATTTAAAGTAGTCTTTTTTTCTTTTTTCTTTTTTTTTTTTTTTTAAAAACATCAGAGCATGTTGAGTAGAAATAGCGCTTCTGTCAACTGTAGGGGTGTGTAGATTTGGATTGGTTTGATTTTTGGGTTATTTGGTGGCAGGTTTAAGCTGTCACTGGCCACAGATGGCATACAAAGCAACAACGGTCAGCTCTTTCTCCTGCACTTAGTCAACAGCTGGGAACGATTGATTTGTAAATGCAAAAATATGCTCTCAAAATCTGATACACAGACACTCCCTTGATAATAACAATCTCACACTGTCATTTAGTAGACACACACAGACCAAAGAAATTAGTTTCTCAAGATGAGGTTGATAAACAAAATATCTTGGACCAGCAGTAACCCAGAGTAAAATCCATACATGTTCTAGGGGTCTATGTTTACGGTTGGCAAGTTTCGCAAAGATGTGATGGTTGATTCACCGTCAGTCACAAAACACAGAGGTATGACTTTCCCCAAACATAAACCATTATTGTCAGACTGGTAGAGCACCTTTTAACCTAATCATACTATGGTACCATCACATTTTAGTGATACCAGCTGTAATAGTAGTGTTGACGTTATCTGCAGTTGTTGTAATAGTATTTGCAGTGACAGAGGCTGAGGTAGTGATGGTATAGTAGTATTTGTACTAGTGACGGTAACAATTTGAACTCAGCAGGTGTGAGAGTATGTGTCTTAGTTTTTAGGGAATACACCCAGGATGTCTGTGAGTGTCAGTGAGAGTAGTCGATAGGCGATTTGAAGGGAGGGAGTTGGTGTGCAATTAGGTTTTAGACATATTATTACTCAGATTCCAGTGTTTATGTATAAACTGCAATGGCTTAAGTCCATGCGATCAATTCTTGCAATAGATGTGATTGCTAGAGCTCGAGTGTTGTGTGTTTGTCTGGGCAGAAATCTTGGTACACTAATGCTGCTGTACTGTATAATGTGTTAGTAAAACTAGCTGTGAAAATGATACCTGAGGGGTGATGGAGGTGATGGGTCGTGTCACCACGTGATTGTTTAGGGGTTTAAAAAGTAATGGGAAAGATACACATAAAATCTTGCAGAATAATTATATAATTTTTTTTTTTGGAAGTCTTCCATCCATGAACATTAGCAGCTTTGTATCTTCCCTGTAGCTCCCACAGCAGCCAGTTTTGTTTTTATCTGTTATGGGATCTTTCTGTCTTTAATCTGGTCTTCAGCAAGTGGAATGCAATTCAATTAGATTGAGACCAGGTGACTGACTTGGCCACTCGCATATATTTCACTTCCTCACCATGAAAAGCTCCTAATCGCTTCGGCTGCAGGATTAGAATTGTTGTCCTTCCAAATGGTGAAAGCTCATCCAGTGTGTTTTGATGGATTTGAAAGAGCCTGAGTACACAGAAAGCTCCACAATACCTCTGTATTGATCTTTTTGCTTCTGTAAAAAATGAAATCTTCAATAAATGCCATCGTGCCAGCTCCACTGGCAGTTATCCATGCCTACGCCCTAACAGAACCATGTAGGACAAATGAAGCAGTATACTTTGAATCATGTGCTCTTCATTTCTGTCCTCCACCCTTTCTTCTTTGCCATCATTTTGAAACCCATTAGTAGTTTTTCAGGGAACTGAAATTCTTGTGGTTGCAATCTTTGTCTGCAGTTCTTGCAGTCTGGAGACAGTGTTGGCCACTCCATATTTTCAAGCCTACCATCTTGGGGTTTTTTTCCGTAATGTAGTTCTGGCATAGCTTGGACTTATGTTTTGGGTCATTGTCTTGCTGTAGGATCAACTACGAACATACCAGAGAGTACTGCATGGTGCTGCAGAATGCTGTGGTAGCTACTTTGGTTCAGGGTTCCTCTCACTCTGTATAGATCACTGACCCTGGATCCAGCAAAACCGCGACAGACCATCACGCTTCCTTCTTCATGTTTGACCATTGATGTCACACACTGAGGAACCATCCTTTTTCCTACTCAACGGCGTACAGAAATCCGGTGCGATGAGCCAAAGATTTCAAATCTTGATTCATCAGACAGTCCATGACACCTTCTTCCAGTTTTCGGTAGTCCATTCTTTTTCTTATTCTGAGCAATGGCTTTCTTGCTGCAACTCGACCTGTCAAACCAGCAACTCAAAGTCTTCTCTTTACAGTTGAAACTGAGGCTTGCTTACTACAACCTATCACAAATGCTGTTGACTCAGAAACTTGTCTTCTGATTCTGTTGTGGCTTTGGGTCTTCCAGACCTCAAAATTTCCTCCAGTTTTTGAGCCTTTTGATGGTGAAGAAAACTGTATTCACTGACACCTTGACTTTCTTCACAATTTCTCTGTAGAAAAGACCTACATTTTTAAGTGTTCTGATGGTCTGTCTCTCTTCTATTGCTAATTGCCTTTTCCTCACCATTTTTATAGCAACACACTACTTTCTGCAGTACAATACTGTTCAAATAGTGCTCTGGAGGGTGTGGTGCCACAGTGGGTTCCAACACTACTTTTATGCAGACAGGGGAGGTTGTAAGTAATCTAGAAAAGTTGGGACACCTGTAGGATTTTGGTAGCACCAACTTTCAAGGCGTGATAAACCTCCATTGCTGCAGAACAGCTTTAAGTTGTTAACTCATTTCTTGTTCTCTGATAAAGGCC
The DNA here is from genome assembly GCF_022539595.1 of Amphiprion ocellaris. NCBI lineage: Eukaryota > Metazoa > Chordata > Actinopteri > Pomacentridae > Amphiprion > Amphiprion ocellaris. The sequence continues at coordinate 5,900,658 of NC_072768.1, forward strand.
TTTTATGTATAATTCGGAAAGTACATTATTTTTCAGTTTTGGGTTACCTTACCCTTTTTTTTTAAACAGTCTGGCAGTTCACCACTTATATTTGTACCATTTCAAGCTATTCATTGGATTTGAATTTGAATAAAAAAACGGGAAAAATTGGGGCATTCTAAAACTTCTTACCGGCCGTGTACATAACAGCTGAAACAAAAGCATAGACAGTAACATTGTGCACATATCAGTCCTCTTAAGCTTTCAAAGCGTTCTTCACCACCCACCGATATTGAGTCTGGTTATGCTGCTGCCTTGAGTTAAATCTACATTTGCCCGTTTTTATTGGTCTCAAATTAAAATCAACATGTGATTTGAATGAAGCACAGAGAGGTCGCTGCTGGCTATTGATGTGATGGAGTGGAACATGACTGTTTTTGCACTGAGAGCTCTTATCTCAAATGTGCCCACCATATCCCACTGTGTCTCATGATCCTGTGAGTCATTCTCGACTTTCTGTGTTGGTTGTGTCCCCGCATTAACCTTTGAGTGCATTTCCATTACAATAAAGTTCATATTGTAAAAAGATGTGGCGGCAAAGCAGTTTCAGCTTAGTGAGAGCAACAGCTTGAAAAAAAAAGAAGAGTTTAAAGGAAAATTTTCAGCAAGAGCCTATTTTTTTATCTAATCCATGTAGTTGGTATAATGTGGAGCCCGTATTTCAGAAAGTAAAAAGCTAGTACTTGATATCTGATAATACCCTGTATGCTTTTTGAATCACCAGCGAAGGTTGAGTGAATCAAGCGCATACAATAGGAACAATACCGTCATCACTGTTTGTTCCTATCTGACAGTTACATTGTGTTTTCTCCAGGCTTGTCACTCTAGTTGATGCCATGATAGAACAAGGATTCACAAAACCTGACTAAAGTAATGTGTTTTCCTCCCCAGATGTCTCATCCTCCCTTCGGGGCATTGACAATTCCCTGTTTCCATTTTAGCAATGCACAGTCTGATAGTTCCCATTTATATCAACGCTTCCTGTTGAACATTTAATCATTTTCTTGAACATGATATCTGAAAAATGATCCCTGTAGCCTTTCACCAGAAGGTCTGAAAGGTTAAAAAAACTGTGCCTGAAAAGCTTTTTACTTTTGGTAAACTGCTCTGTGTAAAAAGTTTGTCCAAAATATAAGTCTGTGAAAACTATTTGATGGATTTCTATGCCCCCATCCAAATGAATTATTTTGTTAGCATTCAGCTCAAAGCACCAATGTGCCTAAGAGGTGTACAGTTCGATATGGAAAAATCAATACGTCCAGTTCCAACATTTCTGTTCTAAGATTGATTCTACTATTAAGACATTTCTATCTAAACTCAGTATTTTTGGCGAATGTGTATTCTGTCCAATATTAGATACAGTAGAAAATGAATATGCGACTACCAGGATTTAGTCTAAATAGTATCTGACTGAGAGGAACCATTTCCCTCTTTCTGTCATATTCATATGCAAACTGCAGTTCATACAGGTGTTGCTCAGAGTGAGAGACTTCTATCACTAAGTCCTTTTTCAGTGGCAGGAAACACCCAGGTACAGAGAGGGAGAGAATGTAGCTATGGTTATGTTTATCAATGACCATGGGAAAGTGGTTCGCAACTATCAAGGCTTTAGTTTGCACAGCGATGTTCGAATTACAGAAGCTCCCCATAATTTAAAATCATGTAATTCAGTTTTTTCCCCCTTCAAAGTGATATGGAAAAATATACCAGCTAAATCAATAACTGGAATTAAGATGTAAACAACAAAATGAATAAAATGCCTCAATAAATAGCTAAATAAAGATCAGTACTGCAACTTTTGAGTTTGGTTTTGTAGTGAGATTTGTGTCCCTGGGCTTACATAATATCAGTTCTATAAAATATTTTTCTTTTCTCTCGCCTGGGATGGTGAAATGACAGTTTTATTGCCAATACTCTGTCTACTTTAATGACACTTTTGTATCCATTAGAAATTATTTATGCTGCCTCATTTGTTCTGACTGACAGCTGATAGATTATTGACTCCTTTATATGTTTATTAAGGCATTTATTTAATTTGAATTTGAATAAGACTGCAATCTATAAAATAGCAAGCCTCTGTAAACTGTCGATTCCTCTCATTTTGTGTGGTAATTAGTGTATTTTCAGAGACTGCATACGTATCTTAAACTAACTAAAAATAAACACACAGTGCAGTGTTTTTGATTACTTGTTTTGCTCCTGTGTATTTGGACTTTTTGTAGATGGTTTTTCCAAGAGCAGTAAGAGTCACAAGATGCCTGGGAAATGAAACAGGTGTAGCCTACTTCTTATTTCCATTTCAGAACACATTAAGCTTTTGTACACAAGAAGTTAGTTTCAGTATTGGTGTCAGGGATACCAGCTTTGGTTTTAACTGGTGTAAGTATAAGGAAGTAACTGGTAGCACACATGACTACTAAGCACAGCTTCACAGGGCCATATGGCTGTAGACTCTTCAAATTAAAATTACAGTTGTATTTCTTAATGTAGATCAGAGTTGGCACTATTTTCCTTCTTTGTTGGTTTGATGAACAACTGTAAAGCAAATACAAAACACAATGCTTCCTTGATAAGGTTCATTGTGTCAAATCAGGAACTCTGCTGTGTCCCTCATATGTACGTCAAGTTGTTTGGATAATATCTCTCATTAGTCTTGGATATTAGTCTAATACGTCACACAGAACGCACGTGTTTGTTTATGACTGTATGTATCTTTGTTCTTTTCCCTGAAACAAAGCTCAACAGTGACATGTAATGTTTTCATAGGCACTGGCCCAGAAGGCTCGAGATGGGAAACTTCTACCAGAGGAGTACCAGGGAGGCTCATTCAGGTAAGCTCAAGACATATTACATGTTTTCATGGGTAAAGAAAAGACATTCTCAAACATTTTTCTCTTCTTTCTTCTTCATTTTTTTCTTTAACTGTGTCACTTTTCTCAATTCAGTTAGCAGTGTTCTCCTTTATTTTGTGTGTGGGGGAACAGTGGCCTTTTCCCCTCAGATTCTAATTCTGTCTCATAATGTCCCCCACAACGCAGTAATAAGATAGCTATCATAAATTTCCGCTATCATGACTTAAATCCGGTTTCACAGATAGTCACTATATTATGCATATTCTACAATTCATGTGGGCCTGAGCTGAATGTGGTCCTGGGCGACAAGGACTATCAGTTACTGTGCCATCATTTGCAGAAACATGGAAGGGAGGCTTTTTTAACTCATTAGAATTAATGGTGTCATTTAGACGTAAATGGGGTTTCTGTGTCAGGCAGGAGCAATGAATTCCTGTGGAGATGCAGCCATCTTTGTCCTCCTGAGGATATATGTGTATTTTCTTCCTCTGCTCTTTTTTTTTTTTTTTAAATCCCCCTGAGCTACAATTCTCATTAAGGCAAACAACAGACTGCCCTCAGTTCATTCTTACTTACCATACACAACATTTAGGGGGAGTTTTTGACACCGGTGCTGCTGTATTAATCTTTATTGCTGAGGATTGTATTTTACAAAATAAGATGTTCACACACAATCAGATTTAAATACTTAATTCACCACCTAATTTTCTGTTGAGTAACAATGTTTTTTAAGCATCATAGAGTTGGTTTTAGAACCACTATTATGTCTGCTTAGTTAATTTTTATGCATTTTCTCCCCTGTTGAGCTTGACTAATGGTGTAATGTGTCTGCTGTCTCTTCTATTATCTCACTCCATTCTTCCCTCCCTCCTACATCTCTCCTTTTGGCAGTATATCTAACCTCGGGATGTTCGGAATCAGCGGCTTCAGCGCCGTGATCAACCCTCCTCAGGCGTGTATCCTGGCCGTCGGGACCTCCAGGGCCGAGCTGCGACTGTGCGAGGAGGACCAGACCCTTCGCCCTCAGCAGCTGATGACAGTTACATTGTCCAGTGATGGACGGCTAGTGGATGACGAATTAGCGTCGCGGTTTCTTGATAAACTCCGTGCCAACTTAGAACAGCCGCAGCGCATGGCCCTAGCCTGAGAAACCGAGGTTTGATCTGTGAAAGTGATTTGAATGATAAAGCAAGAAACGCCTACATGACAAAGCCTGGCTCGTGCTTTCACAAGAGCGAGCCCTTAAATAGCTTATTACCATTCATGCCTAGATTAAGGCTTACAAACTAGCGTTGTACATAATGTAAAATTCGATTTATGGCATGCTTCTGACAGATAATCACCAGGCTTTGTGATGGAGGAGCTAAAAAGGACTTCTGTCAGAGCAATAGAGGATTGTAGCAGTGGTGCCAAATATCACCAAGACAGAAGCTGCATAACAAAGTGTGTCCCGTATGCTGTAAATTGGATAGTTGGTCTACCACAATAGTGTTGTGTATATATAAAATTGTTATTTCAGTTCAAGCTGATTATTTTTCACTCCCCTTACAGGCACACATGCAAATTGTTCCATACAACTCCAATGTACATTTGTGAAAGATATTTATTTCTGAACATCAATGACAATTCAGTTTTCAATTAATAACTTTCTGTTGTTAAAAATCTAATTATTAATTGCTCATGTTAATATGTTTTAACTTATTATAAATGGACATCACTAAGATGCAAACATTCAAATCCATCTGTATGCAAAGTAAAGTCAGAATTTGGTGTCTTCAGATGCCAATAAAACTCACTGCTCAACCCTCAGATCTTCTTGTGTCTCATTAAGATGTGTTTTCCCCAATTTTCATGAAGCAGCACAGCTTCCAGGAAACCCACGGAGGTGTGTGTCTGTTTATGTTTAATTAGAATCTAAAGAGATTATGTAATAATTATCTCACAGAAGCCAATTAGGATAATTTGCTGAAATGAGTGGACAGGTCAGACTGCTGGCAGATGTTTATCTTTGCTGTAAGCATGGGCAGAGCAGCTGTTTACATATGCATCAGCAGCAGTCAGGCAGAGTTTATCCTTGTTATGCAGAAGCAGAGTGTGATATTGTCTCTGAGAAATCACGGAAGAAGGCACACAGAAGAGGGGAAGGCTGTGATTTCAGACTTTCTTTCGTCTCAAACTTGATTTAACACACTCCATATTGCTGCGAGGGCCACTTTAAAAATGGGAATACGGGAGCAGTTACTCTAATGCAGTTTGACAAGGCAAAAAGCCTACTCTTAAGATACTTCACGGCTGACTTTATGCTTCTTCTTCTATGTGCAGTATTAACAAACTTACAAATTAGGTTTTCTACATTTGAATTCAGAAAATAAATCACCTAAGGTGAGTTGTGGATTATGCAGGTATCAGAGGAACAGAGGTACAAGAACTACAGTAATTTTTAATATGATCATGACCAGAGTTATAGAGAAAAATACTCCCCGTAATTCGTATAACTGCCTTTTCCCTACTATTCTGTTTTTGCTGCAACTCTTCGTGCTCTTAACAACCACTTTTAAATGACTGAGGGAGGACATTTTTTTCTATGGTTGCTGTGGTATCACATTGAGATTCAGCGGTGAGGAGTGAGACAGACACAAGCGAGGGTACATAGAGATGGGGGAAGTGAGGGGTTGTGGTGGGGGTGGTACAGGCAATTGGCACACCACAGCTGTTTTCTACAGTATGCCCACTGTTCTGTTAGCCGTTTGCAGGCACACACATACACCTTCCCCAGTGCTGGTTATTAAGGCGATAGAAGGTACACTCAAATAAAAAGTGAGGTGAGGACAAAAACGGTGCCCTTTAACATTTCAGCCTGAGGCATAAGTGCAGAGCGCCGGCGCGTGCCTCCCCCCTCGACTAATTTTTAATTTTAATTTTTGTTTAATAATTTTTCAAACATGTTGTAAAAACGTGCCATATGATGAAATAATGTAAAGGAGGGCGTGAAAAACACTCCAGAAAGGTTTTCTTTGAAAAAAAAATCATCATGAATTTTGGCGCAAAAAAAACGCCTTACTATACTATGTCGAAAAAAAAATGCCATTTTTCAAACATGTTGTAAAAACGTGCCATATGATGAAATAATGTAAAGGAGGGCGTGAAAAACACTCCAGAAAGGTTTTCTTTGAAAAAAAAAAAAATCATGAATTTTGGTGCAAAAAAACGCCTTACTATACTATGTCGAAAAAAATGCAATTTTTCAAACATGTTGTAAAAACGTGCCATATGATGAAATAATGTAAAGGAGGGCGTGAAAAACACTCCAGAAAGGTTTTCTTTGAAAAAAAAAAAATCATGAATTTTGGTGCAAAAAAACGCCTTACTATACTATGTCGAAAAAAAATGCAATTTTTCAAACATGTTGTAAAAACGTGCCATATGGTGAAATAATGTAAAGGAGGGCGTGAAAAACACTCCAGAAAGGTTTTCTTTGAAAAAAAAAAAATCATGAATTTTGGTGCAAAAAAACGCCTTACTATACTATGTCGAAAAAAAAGGCGATTTTTCAAACATGTTGTAAAAACGTGCCATATGATGAAATAATGTAAAGGAGGGCGTGAAAAACACTCCAGAAAGGTTTTCTTTGAAAAAAAAATCATCATGAATTTTGGCGCAAAAAAAACGCCTTACTATACTATGTCGAAAAAAAAATGCCATTTTTCAAACATGTTGTAAAAACGTGCCATATGATGAAATAATGTAAAGGAGGGCGTGAAAAACACTCCATAAAGGTTTTCTTTGAAAAAAAAAAAATCATGAATTTTGGTGCAAAAAAACGCCTTACTATACTATGTCGAAAAAAAAGGCGATTTTTCAAACATGTTGTAAAAACGTGCCATATGATGAAATAATGTAAAGGAGGGCGTGAAAAACACTCCAGAAAGGTTTTCTTTGAAAAAAAAAAATCATGAATTTTGGCGCAAAAAAAACGCCTTACTATACTATGTCGAAAAAAAATGCCATTTTTCAAACATGTTGTAAAAACGTGCCATATGATGAAATAATGTCAAGGAGGGTGTGAAAAACACTCCAGAAAGGTTTTCTTTGAAAAAAAAATCATCATGAATTTTGGCGCAAAAAAACGCCTTACTATACTATGTCGAAAAAAAATGCGATTTTTCAAACATGTTGTAAAAACATGCCATAAGATGAAATAATGTAAAGGAGGGCGTGAAAAATACTCCAGAAAGGTTTTCTTTGAAAAAAAAATCATCATGAATTTTGGCGCAAAAAAAACGCCTTACTATACTATGTCGAAAAAAAATGCGATTTTTCAACATGTTGTAAAAACGTGCCATATGATGAATTAATGTAAGAGAGGCCGTGAAAAACACTCCAGAAAGGTTTTCTTTGAAAAAAAAATCATGAATTTTGACGCAAAAAAAGGTCATCGAAAAAAATGCGATTTTTCAACATGTGAAAACATGCCATACGAGGAAATAATGTAAAGCAGACTGTGAAAAACACTATGGTAAGGTTCTCTTTGAAAAAAAATCATCATGAATTTTGGTGCAAAAAAATTGCTGATGTGCACACGATTGTCTTGTTTTTCCTTTATTGAAGATTTCATAAGCATTACATCTTACTATAAATGCTGTTTTTGTAATCATTTACACTTATGTTAATCAATATTCTTTTTTTTTAACAAAGTTAATCAATTTTGCCATATTTAGGTTATTAACACATTAGAGGCCCTATTCCATCATCTCCTGTCATCGTCAGTCAAACTAATCCCCACCTTCATCTCCAATTATCTCTTCTTCATTGAATATAAATGTGTTACTGCTCTATGAGCCGTGTGCATAATCCGCCCGCTGTGTTGTATGGGTATTTATCCCAGTACACAACTTTACCATCTGCTGGGGAGCGATAGAGCGGCTTCATGGATCAGTCGGAGATCAAGTCAAATGCAGAAACTGACACAACTGCTTGAGAAGGTGAAACCAATGTGTGACCTGCCATCAAAGCACATAAAAAATTACACAGTGAAATGGCAGGAAGTGCATACAAATGGGTGTGTATGTAGCATATATTAGGTAGGAATTTTGTGGGGGGGAATTTGGTATAAATTTCCAATCTTCTTCTTTACTGCAATAAGTAAAAAATCAACAGCGGAGAGGCAGATATTGTACGTATGCAGAGGGTAGTGATCACCACGTGTGAATGCTCTTAAAATGTTGTTTACTTGTCTCATGTTCTTACACTACCATAACCTTGTTTGATGTCTGTGTTGGGACAAAGCCCCCCTCTGTTATTGGTATGCAGTGTCCTTTAGGCGTAATAATGACATAGAGGCTACTTGTCAACGCAATATAAGTTTTCTGTTCAACTTTGCTGTTAGGATTCTAAATGCCAGGATGGTGAAATCAAATTCCTTCATTAGACCCTCCTGCTACAACACATTCTGCTATCAGCCTGACAAGTGCAGGAACTGTTAAGTCAAGCAGTTGAACAATGCCTCTCCAAATACCAGCTCTGCAAAACACATTCTGACATTTCCTTAGTTTTCCTGTCACAGTCTGACATTTTACTACTCTGATGGCCACCCGCCAATCTCTGCCCAGCAATCTTGTTATATGTAACAGCTGGATAAGAGAGCCGCCCGACAGAAAGAATCAGATTCACTCCCGCCAAGGTTTTGCTGAACTGTGTGCAGGGTCTTGAAGATAATGCAGGGGCTCGGGCGGAGCGTGTAGGTCAGACTTATGGACAAACAGCACGGTGCAGAGTGATGGAGGCAGTTGCTATGGCGACCAAAGACGACGAGTGTATACCGCTGTTGTGCTGATACTTGGATGTCCTTCAGATACACAGTCTCATGAATGTTTTGATCCAAATAGCAGAAGTGGCGCAAATGACTGAATTCCCTGGTTCAGGGTCTTCGACTACACATCCAAAAATGGACTGAAAACTCATTTTGATTGTCGAAAGAAAAAAAACCATAGGATGGCCATGTGTGGTGCAGTCTCCCAGTCCACACCCCACCCTTTCCCCAGTCCACCATCCATCCCCTCCCAGCGCTCCTGGCCTATATCAAAGCTTTGAACTACTTATGCATTAATAGTCCTCAGGCTTCCAAATGAAGTAGAATGAAATCAAATGGATTTTAAATGGATTTCTGTCTTCTCAAAGAAGGCAGCATTTTAAGGGATGAAATAAGGATCAATATGAATCATGTGCGCACTAATCAAAGTAACCTGATGGTAATATCATTTGGTAATGAACTATTTTAGTCTCTTTTGCCTCTCATGAGTGCCTCCTTTTCCTGTTCTTTCTGTCACTGACAGGGACACATACTGTACAGTATTTCCCTGTGTGAACAGGCTTTGTGAATGATCAACAGGGTTGGTGAGAGGTTTGCTCTCGTCCACATTATCTCACGCTCAAGTTTGTTCAACCATTGTTGACAGGATTTCCTCTGGTCTCCCCATTTTCCCTGACTACCAGCACTTCTCTATTCAGTCATCTTTTAGCTGGAATGCATACTTTGCTTGCAAAGCCCGCTGTAAAGTTACTACCATGTACCCCCACTTCCTCCTTCTGTTTGAGTTGGGCTACATTTAGACCTTGATGTCATTTCTTTGACAAGGTTCCTTTACTGTTCAACTTAAGGCATCCTGTTGAGTCTACTGAGAGGATGCACGTGTTAATTTACCAGAAGCCAAGCAGCATCTGTGAACATTTTATCTGTAAATTACTGATGCGAATCACCATGCAAACTAAGACTATGGATGACGCAGGACATTCCATTTGGCTATACAGTACACTGTGACACTGGCTAACCAAACGTGCTCTCTGCTGTCCCAGCACCCAAACAGAAGTGAGGCCCTTGCTTTGTTGTTGTTGCAAAGCCCAGCCTTTTGAAGCAGTCCAGTCATGCTCCCATGACGCTGGGATTGCTCATTCAGCTCTAGACACTGCAGGGTGAGGCAGTGCTCAGCCAAAGATACACAACAGGGACACAGTCTTAACAAACTCTCACCTCTTCACAGACCTCAAACCCAGACAGTAGTATGGATATACAGACTTCTAATTACCTTAAGTTTAGTTGACAAAATGTTTTCTCAGATGAAGACAGATGTGTCTAATATATCCCAAAAATCCAAACAGTCTTTGTCTGGTAGATCATCTCAAAACATAAATTTGCATTGTCTTCAATTTAGATTTTGAACAAATATTCTACACTACTAAATGTTCTTTTGGCACAGCAAATAAAGGACTCAAACACGAGGAAACCAAAATATTTAACAAATTGCTTAAGAAAGTATAAAAAGTGTAACATACTAATTCAAGGCAGAAACCAGTTCTGAAGAGAAATAATTATATGGAAAACAAGTTGACAAGATTGGTTCCATTGGTTTGTAATATACAAAACCATGAAAGTCTGAATCCATGTTTTTGAGATGGTCATCTTGCACACTGTAGTTTCAAGATGGAAATACTCAGCCATGACGCTGACCTCTTTTTTCACTCACGATTTGTTTTCTACCATATGAAGAAGACCATATGGATATGTTGACATTAGCACTATTTGCACGGGATTACTATTCCCTGGGGATCTCTGGTAGTTTGTCAGTTGCCCCCCACATTTGTGTTTCTTGCAATGTATTTGCACGGAATAAGCGAAGTCTGTATTTTACTTGGATTTACTGACATTACAGCCTGGATATGATGTCAAATCTGTGCACGTCGCAACATCCGTAGTTATGGTATATAATACATTAAAACATCCCAAAAGTGGTGCCAGGATCAGGGTTTCCAGACTACCAGGATGACGCGGATCTTCTCGAAACTTCAGACAGTCATGAACCAATGTTCCCTGTAATTTTTCCTGAGTCTGAGCAAACACACAAACTCCCTGAGCGTCCCTTGGACCACTGTGAGCAACATCAGACGTGTGCACTGTGGTCACACCAGCATCACATCCATTCAAGTTACATGGTTCATTAAAAGAATCACATTACAGCATTTACATTTCTGTTAAAACACTTTGTCAACAGGAGCCAGTTGAAGGCTGCAGTGATTTTAGTGACTCTACAATGTATAAGAGTGAAGTTATTGAATATTTGTCTCTCTTTACTGTTGCAGCGGTTTTGCAAATTGCAGACGGACCCTGTTCACTCCATAGACACCAATGTTATTCCTGTAGCTTGAAAGACAGCTACTTTTGATAAAACTGGGCTTGTAGCACATAGTCTGCATTGCAAAAATGGGAAAGAGGCACCGTTTATGTTTTGACAACCTATATCTAACGAGTTATTGATGCTGGAAGTCTGAATCTGTGAATATCTTTCCAACTTTACTGAACTTGGGGCCACTACCACCTAAGGAGTGATATATTTAATTTTGAAAAAAGCATTTAGCCATACTTAACGCTTTAAGTGCTTTATTAACACGGAACTAAAAATTTTGTATTGTTTTATTATCACAGGTTCTGTCTGAAAAGAGGTGGCATCATTTTAAACAGTGAAATCAAACTAATAAAATGTAATGACCAACCAGTGAGCAATACTGGATTCTGCAAAAACATAAACAACTTTTTTTAAAAATCTAAATCTTATCTTAACACAGTTAATGTATTAACTTATTTTTGTGTGTATGCATGTATTTATTGATTTATTTAGTACTGTTAACATATCAGAGTTCTGAGTGAGTTTTTCTTAAGATAGGCAAAGGCCATTTATTGATTACATATAGGCTGTTAAATGTTTATTAAAAACTAAAAAGCATTTAAAAAAAAAACAACTTAGGCATTTATTGAGTCACTAAAATACTGTAGAGTACAGACCACATCAGCATGATTATAAGCATCCTCTGGTAAATTAACAACCAGATACTGATGTCTCTCACCATATGGACTTCAGGAGATGATTAGATGATGATAAACTGTGACCTACTGGTTGGGTTCTCTCTGTTCTCATATTTCTTACATGTTTGTCCCCTGACAGCAGGGTCCTAATGTTTTTTGAGCAGCACACCATACTATGATGTTTTTACAATGATGGTTCTACTATGGAACCAGTTTGACATGTTCAGGTGTTCTTTGTGTGAAAACTCAGAGATTTCATGTATCAGAAGGTGGTTTTCAACTTTCTTTGTTAACTTTCTGCTTCAACTTTAAATTAAATTTCCTTCACTAACCCAGCCCTCTGGACTTCCAGTAAGCTGTGTTCCTATTGGCTGTCCAGGTGGCTGCTTGGTGTTATCAGGAACACCTGAGCAGCTCAGTGTCTTCCTGCTTTATTTAGCTACAGACAAACATTTCCTCTGCTTCTCTTCACCACTGAGGTTTGGCTCCATTGCTTTGGTTTGTTCTTTAGGCGTTGGCTTGCAGCTTCCAGCTTCCAGCAGTAAAATCCTCTTTAATGTGTTTCTTGGTGTGTTTTAGGGCTTTGTACTGGATAGTTATCTTGGTAAATGAGGTTCTTTAGCCACAGTTAGCACATGGTGCTAATGTGTGCAGTGATTAGTGGATTTGGTGCAGGTGAGTTGTGTCTTTATCTTGGCTGTAGTGAGTCTCCAGAGGTTTTTGGTCAGACACATTCTGTATTCTTGTTTGTGAACCAAGGTTGGTTGTCCAGAAGGTAAGAGTTCCTGTCCTGATTCTCTGTTCTCAGAGGTTCTCTGGTAGGCTGCAGGAGACTTTAGCGTTTGGGTTGTACTAGTTTGGTTTTTGTATGGTTTCATTTGGACGACTATCTTGAGGCCCCTCCATGTGGTTTAGTGAGGTTTTCTGGAACAGTTCTACAAAGCAACCTGCAGCAGAAGAGACTTTGAGAGTTTTTAGGAAGTTCTGGAGACCAGACTTTAGAGCAGCAGAAACATTTATCAGCAGTTTGAGCAGGAGAAGGTGAGCTTCAGAGTAGAAATGAGACAGAAACCTTCTTGACCCGTGTGGTGAGGTCCTGTACCAAGAGTTTGAGCAGGTTGTGAAGAGTCTGTAGTTCTTTGGTCTGAAAGCACAAGAAGAGTCGACTCATTAAAGGAGAAAACAGAAGATATTGTTGGTTCTTCTGTCGCTCTGCAGTTTCCTTAGACTGAATATCAAGTTTATATTTTAAATGATTTACCATGTGAGCCCAAGAAGACTTCAATACACTCCCTCCATCCCCTGGACACAACATATTTTATTACCATATTAAATCTTTTTTTAAAAAATGTTTTTGAGTATTAATCATAGTTTTTTCTCTTTGCTTGTTTAGTTTTGTCATCTGTGTAAAAGGTGCTAAACAAATAAAGTTGAATTGATAAACTGAATAATTGACTAACTCGTGATTGTGACAACAGAAGTATTTTCAGTGTAATTTAAGGGTTTATTTCATTTTTAAGGTTGGGGTTAAAATCTTGACAGAAAAAGAAGATAAAAGAAATAAACCACATAACAAAAAGCAATTAAATCAAAGGAAAAAAAAATAATACAATACAACTTTGAAAAAGTTTTATTATTAAAAAGATTTAAGAAATTTAAGATGTAATTTTCTAATTAAACATTTAATTTTTTAATTAAATGTTTTGTCTTTTTAAAGGTTTAATAATCTAATTAAATGTTTTGCATTTTTTAAAATGTTTAATATTCTTGTTGAATTGTATTTTTTAAATGTTTAATTATGGAAAATATATTATCTGTAATTTTTAATATTTGTATTTTAAAAATTTTGTTTAATTTCATAATGACATGTATTGTATCTTGTTGAATTATCTCATTCGATATTTTGTCTGTTTAATATCATTTAATTGTATTTAATGTTTAATAGAGTTAAACATACATTTAATTAGATTATTAAACCTTTCAAAAGACAAAACATTTAATTAAAAAATTAAATGTTTAATTAGAAAATTACATCTTAAAGACAATAAAACTTCAAATAGGAATTAAACAGAAAATACAATGAAGCATTTAAAAAGAAAATGAAACATTAAAAGGTGGTAAAACATTTAAAAAGAAAAACCTTAAAGATTTAATCAAAAACATAAACATTGAGAAAGAAAAAGGAATTTTTCTAACAAGCCAATAAAGCATTTGAAAAAACAACAAACATTAAAAAGACAAAACATTTCGAAATCAAATCAAACATTAGAAACATTTCCTCTTTTTATGTTCTTGGTTAGATTGTGGACAGATTTACTAAGAACTCATTTCAGAAAACTGCTTTCCAGATAAAGTCTACTAGTAGTTGGAGGCATTGATCAAACTAATGTTACCTTCTGATCTCCACAAACTTTACTGTTCAGTGAAGAGAAACAAAGTTTGTTCAGGATTTCTAAAAAACTCACAGGTGAAGGTCTGAGAAGAACTCAGATGGATTGTCTAAATGTGTAATCAAGACTCATGGTCACAAGTTTTAAGGCTTCTGTTAACCAGAAAGTTCAAACTAACAGAGAAGTACTGAGAAACTTTAAAACTTCAGTCCTCAGAGTGTCTGAAGGTTCAAACTAACAGAGAAGTACTGAGAAACTTAAGATTTCAGTCCTTGGACTGTCTAAAGGTTCAAACTAACAGAGAACTACTCAGGAACTTAGAGGATTTCAGTCCTTGGACTGTCACAAGGTTCAAACTAACAGAGAACTACTGTGGGACTTAGAAAATTTCAGCCCTCAGACTGTGTGAAAGCTCAGGTCCTGAGGACTCGGGAGGTCTGGAGGCTTGGAAAGTCTTGGAACTGAGGGTTCCACCCTCCAGCACAAAGGCTGAAGTCCAACCTCCTGAGAAAAACGGTCGAGTCAAGACCCGAGTTAAAAAAAAAAAAGAAAAATGACAAAAAATAGATGACAAATGCGCAAAAAAAAGAAGAATTAGTATCTGAGCGAATAGCTCAGGGGGATAAGAAGACAGACTACCAAGCGGAAGGTCGCAGGTTCAAGACCCACCACTGGCACTTTTCTTTCTTTGTCTTTGTCAGAATTTTGATAAAATTTAAGAAGGGACTGGTCTTGAACCAGCGACCTGCAGCTCCATAGGCAAATCCTTAACTCACTGAGCTACAGATCAGATACAAAGAAATAAATTCGTCGTCCCTTTGGCATCGTAGTTCCCGAAGTGACCTCATGGGCAGAGCCAAGGCGGAGTCTGGGTGGAGTCAGGGCGGAGAGTAGGCGGGGAGGTGGGTGGCGGCCTCCCCTCTCTACTCCCCCGCCTCCCCCCACCACCCACCACACCTTCCCCCGCCGACGAGTTTTTCGAGTCTCCACGAGTTCTTCGAGTCTCCACGGGTTTTCCCGAGTTTCTGGAGTTTCCACCAGGTCAGAGGCAGAACAAGTTGTCATGAAGAGGTGTTGAAGTCGGCCAGGATGGACTGACTTTTTACAGTGACTAGAAGGAAGATGACTAGAAGAGCAGGTCTTTAACCACCATCCATAAAATCCATGGAGTCGCTCCAGAGAAATGAAAGAAGGTCAACTTTTATCAACCTCCATCCACATGTTCAACTTGGTATCTTTACTTTGACATTTTTAGCACCACAAACCCTTAGTATCACACTTTATCATTTATTAGGACTTTAATGGAATCCACCAGCAGATTTACTTTTTTTTGACAAACTTTATTCTTGTCGTCGTGGGACTGCAGTATTTAAAACTGTTCCTTCTATTTGACCTCATGTTTATTAGTTTTAGTGGAGAAAGTTATTTTAATTGTCGATTAATCTCTTAAAAACCAGATAATAAATTGGGTTACTCAAGAGCTTTAAATTTCTTACTTTGTCATCTTTTAAGTATGACAAAAAAATATAAAAATAAAGCGTCTTGAGACAATTTGACCTGTAACTGGTGTTATATAAATAAAATAGAATTTAAATTGTATGTATCTTGTAATGTTGGAGTAATTCAGCCATATATGTTGTAAAACACATTTTCTTTGTCCATTAATCTGTTGATTGTTGTCTCCAGTAATTAATTTCTTGTTTTGGTTTATAAAATGTCAAACCCAAATATATTCAGTTTACTGTCATAAAAACCAAAAAGAGTTACATTCATGATGCAGGAATCAGGCAGTTTTTCACTTTTTGTCTTAGATTAGTCAGAAAGATAGTTGATAATGTGTGAATTGTTGCAGCTTGTGAGCCGTAGAAGGTTTTAATCTTTGGGGCCGAGTGTCCAAAAACATTTACAAACCAACATCAACAAAACACTCAACAAAGATTTGAACATCATTAAAGGGAAATCCAACTTTTGCATGACAATGTCTAATTAAAGGACATTTATTTCCAACATAAATGTGTGATATTCATCCTCTGGAGCTTTCTCTTCACATCGTCTTCCACCTGGACTGGTTTGGTCGGGAGCATGTGCAACAAACATTTGAAAAACTGCACTTTAACATCAATGAATGACACTGAAGTTTAATCTCTACATAAATGAGACTGAGTCTGGATGTGCTGCTCTGTCATTAACTCCTAAGTTTAGGGAAAGTTCAAACAAAAGAGTTCAGATAAGACTTGAGAATGAGCTTATTTTGAACAAACATCTCAGACTTTCTGAGCTTCAGCACCTCAAGCAAGATATTTTAACAACAAGCAACTCAAGAGATCCAGAAGTTGGAGAGAGTTAGCTTTAGCTGAGCCAAAGAACATGTGGGATGCTAACCTAGCAAACATTTCAGACTTTCTCTGTGAATTCTGAGAAATAATGTCCTATTTAATGACAGAGCTACACATCTTAACTCAGTCTCATTAAAACAGACTCTAATTCAGGGTCATCCATCCATATTAAAGTGCAGTTACCCAAAATGTTTGTTGCATGAGCTCCAACAAAACCTGTCCAGGTAGAAGGCCACTTTGACAAACAGGAAGTGGAAGATTCCAAGCAGATTTATAGAAGGGGGAACCAGACTGTACTAAGTGTCGTCGAGTATAGAGGGGTGTTTTGTGGGTTTATAAGGCTGATAATGATTATTAGTGAGACATTTGGAGTAGATATTCATTTGCAGTAAATGAAAGTATTTAAAATCTTAGAACACAAACTCTAACAGAAAACTTTGTTGATACATTTTTGTTTTGTTTACAGATGTTAAGTTAAAGGAGTTTTATTCGTTATGTATAACCAATCAAATCACTCCAGAAGACAGAGCGACCACAGGTAGATCAAGGTTCAGAGCCAAAGTAGCGCCATTTTTAAATTTATTTATTACCGTAAATCAGTAAAAAATAAAATACTGATAATCAGTAAATCAGTCAGCCCACAATTACTACAGTTCTACAATGTATGTCTCTTTCCTTTGACTTGTTATTTGTACAATATACGATGTATATGATGGTGTTTTTTCATATCAAAGGCTATACTATAATTTTTTCTAAGAGACATACGATGCTACTCTGCTTGTTCTGGCCCTGGGCCACTGCACTCCTCCTCTGTTGTTTTCTGGATTGTACTCAGCTGCATGTCTTCGTCCACCCGGCCTCCGTTGACTCGTCCCGCATGCCGTCTCTGGAGCTGAAGCTGGATTGGAACAGACCAAAGTACAGTCCAATCACGATGCCAGCTGCCTCTCAAAAGGCTCCTTCATCTGGCAGGTGGCAGCATTTCTTCTGAGGGGAAGCTGAGCTGGCCCGGCAGAACTTTGGAGATGTGTTCCAGTGGTTGGTGGATGTGTGGGGAGATAGAGAGGGACCTTTGAATTGTTCACAAAGGAAAACAGGGAAGCCATTGGTAGTTTTAGTTTAGGGTGCTACTGCGGTGTGTTTTTGGGTTTTAAGAGGTGAACAGGAAGAGTTTTTTTTCATATTGATTATCTTTTACTTTGTTCCTGGTTGGAATGCCCATCAATGTCAACGTGAAGTTCACTTTTAGTTCTGTTTATTTATTTTTATTTTACTAACACCCATTTGTTTTTAAACCCCCTCACAAGTGTTGTTGTAAACTTACTCTTTCAAATAAATTCTCGTCTAACCCTCTGGAAACCAGCGTTTGGACTGTTTTTGTGTTGCTCCTCACCTACTGACAGCTGTGGACTAAAGGCTATACTGTGACGTTTTTAGAGCGACATGCTATACTATGATGTTTGTTGGGCGACACGCTATACTATAGGCTTTTTAAATTGACATATTACTGTGACTTTTTTTTTGGTTTAGTTTTTTAAAAACTTTTTTAGCAACATAAGAATTCGAACAGATTTAAAAGTTACTATATTTGTGCAATGAAATTATTATTCTATGGCATTTTTTAGATGACATATTATACTCTGATGTTTTCTTGAATTACATACTTTTTTGACAATATACTGCACTATGACATTTTTTGAACCACATATCATACATGACAATTTTAGGCAACATCCTATCATTTTGCGCTTTTTGAACCACATAATAATCTATGTTTTGTTTTGTTTTTTTCTTGCCAACATGCTGTACTATGAACTACAGGCCATACTATGTTATTGTTGAGTAAAGTATACTATACTTTGACATTTTCTGAACTACATCCTATACTATGGCATTATACACAGAGTGCTTTGGTTACATGTTGATTTATAATCTAGATTTTTTTTCTGTTTTGTTATTTGACGGGATTACCACAGACCTGACTGTGAACACTGTCGACACCCACCTCAGGGAGACGCTGCCTAAGATCTCAAGGCTGCTTGGTTGTGGTCTTTCTGGCACGTACTCTTCCAAGATGAGCCGGGAAGTTAAACACTGATGGAATGACACCAGGTCTAAGCCGACAAACTTCCAATTCCTCCTCAACCCATAGTCTCTGGGAAACCTACATGGAGTAAGAAAAGTAGACAGAGAAGTAATTAAGTCTGTACACAACATATTAAAAAGAAATCATGCTAATAAATTAAGTACAAAGAACCGAATTCGCCAATATACTGGAGACCAGAGCTATTTAATTTGATAAGTATAACCTTGTTTAGTAACATTTGAATTATTTGAGAGCAGTCCTAAAGAACTGCCTGTAATCCCAATCATAAAATGGGTTTGGAGGAAGAACATAGATGGTAATCTGGATATACATGAGTTAGGCTTTATAACTACTGTACTATTACAAATGCTGATACTACTTCTACGACTCTAACAGCTGTTTATACTACTACTGCTGCTTGTACTTTTAGTATTACTACTACTGCTTGTACAACTATACTACAGCTACGATTAATCGTCTGGTATTTGGTTGTCAAGCTGCTAGCTCGCTTTAGCGTTTTGCTAGTGGCTAACTAGTTAGCTTTCATAGACTGGAAGCTCTCAACAAGATTTCATAATGAAAAAAGAGCCAAAAACTATTCTTACCTATGAAAAGTCATTCCAAGTTTCCTTGTCTCAATCGTACGACGCAGTGTGTAATTGTATGCAGCACAGTGAGACGGCATACTTGTTGTTTTCACGCTGTCTACATTAACGGAATGCACTGAAACTTTGCCCCCACTAGCTTAGCCTCGCTGTAGCACGCAGCTCAAAGGGGGCGTGTCCTATCTACTCATTCATATCTATGAGAGCAACGGTAGCTGCACATAAGGACGCCTGACGTTGATTAGCTGCGTAAATACCATTATATACAGTCTATGGTAAATACGTATGTAAATCGCATCACTGGCTGCAACAGCCAGTCACCGGTCACTCACTGACTCACACTGAAAAATAGCACAGAATGAATTGTTACATGTTTATTTTATTTACAAGTTAGGTTGGATTTTTTTTGTGTGTGCGCAGCGCAGATTTTCTGTGCGCGGAGACCGTGTCAGCAGTGCGCAATTGCGCACGCGCGCAGCTTAGAGGGAACAGTGTCGTGAACTGCCTCTAGTTCTATGACTAAGTTCAGCTCCAACAACCAGGTAACCTACAACACTGAAAGCACACACCCAACAAAACCAACACAACATACACAAGCCCTGGAAGAGGAACTGGAGCACTGTACACCATGCAGTTGTCATCATTACCTCATTATTCTGTTAAAACACTCACATTCACTGGATGTTTACACTATGAAAGATGGCTTTCATTTCACTACGATGTATGCACATGACAGGAATGGTATCAGGCATGTCAAAGCTTAAAGATGGTCCCAGCCATGCCAAGGGAGGGTGCTGGTGCTGAAGTGGATCTCGGGCCTAATATGGAAAACTTTGTCCATAGTTCTAATAGCTGGCCTGGTGCATGGACATCTTGCAATCTCTTCTACTCGCATTCCGGTGACGGCGCTGGTTGGAAGGAAAAACGCACGTTGCCTAACAGGAATGCTGAGGAGTTGCCATTAGTCAGCCATTACCACAAGGATTCCCAGCCACAAGGACGTCTGATGAGAGTGCATGTGTGTGTTCTCACTGAGCAACCATTACGGAAACGTTTTGGGTTTTTTTTTTCTTTTCCTTTGTTGGATGAGGATTGGCTGACTCAGCAGTCTGATGTTTAATTTCGGGTTCTGTCATGTAGAGTATATAGATGTTAAACTCTTTTTTTTTTGTGCTGCTGTAACGTCATCACCAAAAATGGCCAGTTAAGAACCCTGGAGTTATTTTTCAAGCCGTCATTCAGCCTTGTGTGGTTAAAAGTGGCCCTTATCCATCTTTTTTTTTTTAGACCTTCTTTCAAAGCCACTTCACATATGAATGAGAAATTTGACCCACTTAGTCATAAAGCCATTTTAATGTTCACATGAGCTGTTAAACAAATTGAGTTCAACCTGGGTGAACAAGTTGATTTTACTTGTATGGACTGACAGTGATTGAGAGTTTTGTGCATTCTGCAGTGATGGAGTGTTGACCAAGTTAGTCTCTTTGTTGTTTTTTTGGTTTTTTTTTGCTTCAGTCTAGCCTATGTGAAACTGTGTGTATGTTCAGCTGTTTAAAAGGGAATTCATCATTCACGGCAAATGTTACACAGTCACCCCGACTATTCATTAAAGGAGTGGATCATCTATGCACATTGTGTCAATGTTGTTTCTCCAGAGAGAGAAACTAGGACAGACATTGTTCTGAGAAGGAAACAAACTCTGGCTGGATAATCATTTGTCTTCAGACGCTTTCAGTTTTCTCCTTTTCTTTCCTCTGTCTCATACAATATGCTTTTGTCATTATACTGTCTATTTTAGTATTATATTTTTAGTTTATTGGATTGAACCACACATTATTTTTAATGTCAACCTGTTTACATTAGTTCTCAAATCGCAGAAAATGTATTAATCACACCCAGGAATCACACATTTCATACACAAGGTAACACTTTACTGTGGTTTGTTCTTATATGTCATAAACGTGGTTGTTTGCTGGTATTACTGGAGTTTGTTTGCTGCTATTGCTATGGTGATGCTATGGAAACAGCCAAAACAGGAAGTGACTCGTATCTGTAGAGCATAACACCACGGTTCCTTTTAAACCTAATCTCGGGTTTGAAATTGGTATTCAGAAAAGATCATTTGAATTTACATGTAAAATCAGTAATTTCATCTGTGAAATGGGTTTTGTTGTCCCAAAAATTAATTTGGACCCTCAGCTCATGCACTGTAAGGGTCAGCAATCAGATTCTGACTAATAATATTTGCATTTATCCAAAGAACGCCAGTCTATATCATGACCACTTGTGAAAATAACTTATCATTGCTTCGCTCTAGATGAAAGGGGCTAGTCCTAGTCATGTATTGGCAGTATATTGTTCTCAGAGTCTACAGCATTGTTTGGATGTGCTTTATTGTTGGTGTTTTCTGTATATTTAGATATGTTAGCAAAAGGGCTCTAGGGATGCTAATGTCCGGTTGATTGGTAGGTCAGTTGGTCCAACTAAAATATCTTAACAACTACTGTATGGCTTGCCATGAAAATTTTTATAGCCCTTAATAGTTTCCAGAGGAGGCATTTTAATGGCATTGGTGATTATCTGTTTTTTTTTCCCCACGCATCACTATGAAGCTGGTCATTCGAGTGAAAAATCCCAACCAGGGGCTATTATGCAGTCAATGATCTCAGCTAATCATTTCAGTAATGTCTTCACTTTTTATCTGTCATGAGCAGATCAGTACTTTAATGAGTAACCAAATACTTGCAAAGCTAATTCCCACCTGCAAAAAGCTTTACTTTATGTTTTGTGCTAAGTAGCAAAGATTAGCATGCAAACACATAGAACAAAAATGGTGAGCATGATAAACATCACACCTGTTCAATATCAGCATGTAAGAGCTGATAGTTAATAAAAGTTGATAGCACTTCGTTCAAGATATGATTGTGCTTAAGTGCAGCCTTGCATACCCACTAGTACGTCTGCAGCCTTGTTAATTAAAACATCACGTGTTTAACTGCTAAAGCGTGTAAGACGTTTCCAGTTGAAAGGCATATCTGCTGCAAGTTGCCTGTCTTTGTGGGACTTTAAAACCGAGCGTCTTGTCTTTCTCATGAGATTACTCATTAATGTGGTCTTGAAAACAATGACAAAAGTAGCACCCAGTATCTGATATCTTTTATCAGTGTGAGAGATAGGCTGTAATGATGTCATGTGGTGGAATTAAATGCCAACTGCAAAATAGTGTGGGTGAGTGGGGTCAGCATTCCTCCTCCCAAAATTCAAATGCTATCAAGGAACAAAATTGTGTAGTTTGATGATGTTGCACTCAGTGGAGTCACTACTGCACAGTCTAACCATGCACAGCATTGGCCAAATCAAACATTCTTCTGCAGTACAGGTTGTCCCAACCTGTAAGAAACACACCCCTTTACCTCAACTGTTATGGTACGTCAAACCCGTGCATAAAGTGCCATGAGTTTCAACTAAAAGTTCAGGTCACTCATTTGAGAGCTGTTCCCATGACTACGAAATTCGTGGCCACACTAAGCCATCGGACGTTCTTTCTGGTTGATAGGGAAGTCATCCAATTACAGACGAGCAGTCATGCTTTCTTCTCAGTTTTTTGAGATGTTGCGCAATTACATGCGAGCAGCACAAGATACGCTGTCACTGGGGAGATTCCAGAAACCGGAGATGACTCCATCCATCACCTTTTGAAATGATATGTCAAACTTGAATTATAAACGGAGCTTTCTCATGATGGAAGGGGAAGCTCTGGTTGTTGAGTTATTGGAGATGGCGTGGTGCGTGGTTGACTAGCGGGGTCCTTTAAGCACAACAGATTTCCATGACTGTTACTTTTGTAATTTCTGTGTACAACAAACTGAGGTTTAATTATGTAGCCAGTGGTTGGTTTTGCATTTTTAATATAACTCTTCTGATGAATTTCTGCATGTTGGCCAATTGGTGCACTGTTCAAGGTAGGCAGATCATAAAAGTGTGCAGCCTCTGGGAGTCAAAGTTTTGGATCTATGACAACTCGTGGGTAGTTCTCTGTGAAATGGATGTAACCCCTTTTAATTGGCAGCATTGAGAGTATGACAGAGAGCACGAGTGAGCAGAGACGAGGAAAATCAGTCAAATTGACAATAGAGTGAGGACTGAACAAAAGACCAGATGGGCTCTCCGAAACCGTCACTGTTAGGGACTTGAAAAGAGGAAGTGTTGGTGGCAGGGGACAGGGTGGATGTGAGGTAGATGAGGAGAGGGGAGATGAGGATAATCGGCCAGACAGAAGGAGAGATAACCTTCTTCTTACCCGCTACAGGCTGTGGAGGCAGTAAGAGAGAGGTGGTGGTGGTGGGGGGGGGGCAAGGGAGGAAAAGAGAGTCTGTGCGAGGTGGGGCGGGAGGGGAGGTGGGGCAAGTGTGGGAGAGGCAGAAGGGTGTGTGATCACATGAACCACTCTTCCCCTTCTACGTGTGTGACACCAGCCTCTGTGTCTCTCGGGCAGAGAATAGAAAAGTTGGAGCAAAATCTGAGTCAGCTCCAGCAGCTACCAGACACTCACAGCAACTCCCCTCCACAGTACCAGGCTTCTCGCTCTCTCTCTTATTTTTTTCTCAATTTTTAAATTTTTTTTTTGAAACTGCTCTCTCACTCATTTACTCTCTTTCACACACACACAGACAGACACACACCACCCGTCACTCCTGGCAGAAGGGAAGACAGGACCACAGGAGAAACTGTTACACACCTTTACTGCTTTCACAGCCATCACCAGACGCTTTGCCCAGGATGTGGACTCTTCTCTTGGGGGTCATCTTTGGATTACTGGCCTCTTCCAGGTCGGAAATACTTCAAGGTGAGGTGCCTTTGCCCGGCGGATGGCTCTTTATTTGGGATTTTTTTATTTTCTTTTTAATATTATTCTGCCTAAATTGTGCCAGTCTGGCCTTTGTTGCCACATTTTACGACTAGACAGTATTATGTTTTTCCCCCCTCTTGAGCCCTGTTGAGTATTTGAGTGAGCACTCATGTAAAGAGAAGCCAGTGAAAGAAAGAGGCTGTGCTCTGCTGCTGCTGCTGCTTGTAGAATGGATGAGTGGATGCCGGCAAGAGAGCATGTGCTACACCAGCACAGACAGGCTTACGTCTGGCAGTCTGAGACTCCTGATAGACACAAAGGAAACAGGCGCTGTTGCTCACTCTCTGTCTCATACACATTCACATGCCGGCAAAGAAGTGAACCTTATTTATCAGGGTTTTGGATGATCAGCGTTGCTTTCAGAAACTGGCTTTCTTTTAAGGTAGAAAAGCAGAAATAGAGTTTTTTTTTCCTTCTTTTTGCCACGCTGCCACGCTTAATGCTTTATTCTCTGACACAAAAGATGTTCGGTTTAGCTCTCTTTCCCCCCCTCCCCTCCTCCTCTTAATGTCTCCCGCTTCCTCTTTGTCTCTTTTTTCACATGTGATTTCTGTGCAAGGTTTTTGATTGGAATTGTTGCTCGGAGCGATATGTATCTCTGGAGGTGAAGTTCCTACTGAATCAGACAGGTCTCAAGGTTTGTCTGGCATGTTCCCTGAGGAACTGGTGGTGGGGTTTGTTCACAAAGACTCCCTCTGGCACTGCGCCAAAGAACAGTCAGCATCAAGCTATAAATTTGACCAGGATTTAAAGGCAAATAAGAGGCAACCTAGACGGCTTATATGTGCAGTGCATGTGGGTTGGAAGAAGACAGGCGAGGGGGGTGGGTGGGGGGGATGGATCCACTTTTCCCCCCCCTAGTGCTTCAACATGTGTTTGCCTCTCAAGGCTCCTTGAATATCGAGGAGTTGTGAGCATTGTGTGTTTGTGTATGTATCTGTATGTCTGAGTGTTAAGAGTAATTGCTGTCTCGCAAATGCAGTGTCCTGCGGTGGTTACAGTGCATCCAGTCCAGACGTTGTCTTTGAACTTTGAACCTGTAGCTGCGTTTTTCGCCTGAAGCACATCATTAAGAGCAGGACTTCGTGGACTGGTGGCCAGACCAGACTACCATGTAAATAAAATTTACAGAAGGTTTTTCACGATGCTGTCTGCATGCCCACCATGTCTGGGGGAGAAAAAAAAAAACGGTAATTGGACATATAAATGGTATCTCTAATCCTGCAGTGACTGAAAATGCCCCAAAGGCATTCAAATTAAGATTTTTTTTCTTTTCCCTGAAGGTCACTGAATGAATTTTATCCATTTTAAGTCACATGTAACTACATGACCTCTGCAAGGAATGCAGTAAAAAAAAATCTCATTCGGGATAATTTAGATGTATTGCTGCATTTTAATCATTTATGTGATCATGAGATGGTAGAACGTCTGTGAAACCTTGAAAATTTGATCATTTTTCTGTCATCTGTCACTAAGAGATTTAACAGTTGATTATAATGACGAATATTCATGCAGATATATGATAAGATACAAGATAAGATATTTGCGGAGGTTTCAACACATCCGCTACTCTCAGTAACTTTATCTGATCTGTAAACTTGTGCACTTGTATGTTTTGGGTTTCCTGTGTGGATGGTAAGTTCAGTTAGCAGCAGCGATAGCAGATTTACTGTATTTTTTGCTTTCTATGGACAAGAGTAGTCTCTCTTCCTCTTCCTCTCTCTCTCTCATGCACACGCTACTCAGGCCAACTTGCCCACAGGGCTTCGTGCAAATGCGGTCGCATTCGCCTCCTCGGTTTAGCAACCCCTCCTACATGCGCTCGTGTCATGTTTCAAGGTGAGGGGTGGTCAAAGGCCCCATGGACTGAGCCCTGACAAAGAGGGCTTGTGCCTGTACAGGCTCCGAGTACTTTCAGACACGTGTTTGCCTCCTCTACCAGTGTACCCTCTGCTACAAACCAACCACCCTGAAGCAGAATGGCCCGGCACCAATATCTTGTATAAGCCCTTTCCTCCTCTTACTTCCTGTCCGTTACCATGTGCCTTCTACACTGGCTGAACTGGTCTTATATGGTCTTTCACCCACTTTTGTCTGTCACCTTGTATGATGTTAAAGCTTTAAATCCCTTTTTAAAACCTTTGGAGTTTCAGCCTCCCAAGCTTGACTCCTCTCCATCTGCTTTTCCTCCTAACATACACCAAAATCTTTGCACTGCTGGGAAACACTACACCCATCACCCTGCACCAGACTCCAGAGTCACTGTCCTTAGGCATGACAGTGAACTATCCTGGCCTTTTAAGCACAAGGGGACTGAAATGTACATGTTGCAGTAAAAACATAGGTTCCTCATTCCATCATTTTGCAAGCCGGATGCAGTATTGGCTAAATGAATTAGAAAAAACAGCATCACTGCTACTTTTGATTAATAGTTGGACATCTCCAGAAGTAATTGGCCTTCTTTCTGAGTTAGATGAAGATGGAGATTGATATTAGTCTTATATGTTAAGCGTGGAGCTGAAGGGAGGGGCAATTAGCTTAAAACTGTCATGTTTTACATTGCTGTTTGATGGATTATACAATCAATATATAACATAGAATTGTAGTTAACTTCAGATTGTCTGAAGAAAACTAGAACAGATCTTTAACTTCTTCTTCTTCTATTGTGTATGCTAACCTTCTGACTGCAGCTCAGTTCCCAAAGTTTCAAATAATTCCATTGAAAAGAGTCACATAAAACATCTTGCATGAAGAATGACAACAAAGAACAGATATTAAAGAAAATATCTGCACCTTGTGTTTAAAAGATGCATTTTTCTACTGGAAAATGTGTCAGTCTGACAGCAGTATTAACCCGAACAGTCAGTCAAAGAAATTCTTCTGTGCATGAAGCGTTTTAAAGAGTGCCATTTCCACTTCACTCCTCTTTATTTTCAATTCTGAGTGTTTGAAAGGAATGTTGGAGGCCAGGTTTCCTGTTACAGATCATCTGTTTGAGTTAACTGAAACTTTCTTTCTGAATTCAGATAGGTTTAAGGTGAAGGCGAAAGTTGGGGGGGCGGAGAGCACATCTGCTTGTTGTTTTATTTGAAAAAGAAAACGAAGAAGATGCTTACCTGCTTTCAGAAAGGAACACAGTAGGTGGAGGTGGTGGAAGACAGAAGGCGAGAAAGGAAATAACACTTTAGAGGGCAAATCAGATGGTAAGAGCCCTTGCACGACCTTCAAGTAATGTGTGTGTGTGCACACCAACATATTTCCACCAGATCTTGTCTTTCACATGTCCCACTGGCCCGGTGGACCTTTGTTGTGACCGGTGGAGGGAGAGACATGTCTGCTGACAGAGCTACTTCACTCAAGCGTGATAATGCAGGACACTGGAGCATTGTGGGAGCGATGGCAGGAAGGTTTCTGTCCGAGGCCAGCTGATGAACTATGGCTAAAAAGGTGTTACGGTAGCAGCAGGATAGACACAGTCGCTTCTCTGTTCAAGCGTGACCAAACTTGAAAGAGAACATTATCTGTAAAGTGCGTCTGAGGAAGACAAGAGAAAATGTAGATAAGAAGATAAAAATAAGCCATGAGCCAAGTGTGCATTATTAACATCAGGGTTCTGCATCTTGTTGTGCTTGGCGAAGACATTATCGAAGTGTGTTGTTGAGTTTGTGCGTCTGTGATCTGCCTGTCTGTTTGCGCACCTGTATGCGGGGGGTAAATTGTACTTTATTACTGGCATATAAAAGACAAACAGAGAGTAATGAGAGAAAACAAGGCAAAATGAGAGAGAGGGAGAAAAGAAAGTGAAGCCAGAGTGGAGAGTCAGGCTTGTCAATTACTTCTAGAGCAGCTGGAGGTTTTGGCAAGACGCTGTGTTACGGCTCCCTTTCTCTCGGGCTCTGCACACCCAGACATTGCAGTCTCCTTGGTTTCAACTCCATTAGGTGACAATGGAGCCTTTGGGAGAGTCAGTGCTTTGGCATAACGGGCTTCTGGACTGTATAAAGACACCCATGACTGTTCCCTCTGCATACTAATGATCACTCCTCAGATTCATGTCAGAGTCCCTTTCAGCTCGCTGATGGTAAGCTGTGCTCCCTTTGATCTCTCTGGGCAGGTTTGCAAGGCCAGAACTGTTGTCTGTTTTTTTTTTCGCCCCTACACCGTGAAGGACACAGTCCCATGTGGCAGCATGTGTTGAAGTTCTTGCAGGTGTGTGTGTGTGAAAGAGAGAGAGAGAGAGAGAGAGAGGGAAACAGAGACAAGCAATGAAATGAAACTGCTTTGCAATACAAGTGTTGGCACTGGCTCTCGTTGCCTAACTGCCACTAACAGCAGAATGCTCAACTTCCTGCTGTTTCTAGTGCTCTGTTTACTCATAACAGCCAGTGGAAAAGTGGGTGGGCTTTTTTTTTTTTTTGTCCTATCTCGTGTTTTTAGAAGTCATCTTTCTCCAAAGCAAGGAGATAAACATGGCTACAAATGTACACAAAACAAATTTGGTATGTAATCATCTAGGATAAACCCAGAATCAATATACTGTATGTTTTTTTCCTCATCTCAGTAGTTCATTTTTTACTGACATGCTGCAATGTCAAGTTCAGGATGCAATGTTACAAATCTGTACAGTTGGTTGCTAAACAGTGTGTTTGCTTCGTCTTCCCTTCTCTGCAAAGCGACCATAGTGCTCCTTTCACTTCTGTCCAACATGGTGCCGATTGCAAGACAAATAAATGTATTAGATTACATTACAGTGTGAAAGCATTGCGCTTAATTAGTATATCATTGTCAAGGAACCTGCTTTACAGGTTTTCACAACAGTGCAGAGTTCTTTATCTGCAGCTAATAAGAAAAAAAGTCTGTTTTTTCTGTTAGTTTTGTGGATTGGTTCCTGTAATTTTCTTCCACATTCTAAGCACTGGGGCTGCTCGCTTTATTCGACCTCGAGGAGACCTGTGAGTGTTCCAGTGGAATCTGTGTACTAGCTGTAGCTGAAGGTTATATATTTTAACTCATTATCTAGACTTCTTTTGAGGTAGCAGAAAGCTCAGCCATCCACACTGCATGTTATGTGTGCTCTTTTCCTGTCTGATGCTGCAGTGTGATTAAGACCTCTTTCACAACCCGTGCATCCGTCACCATGGTAGCACACTGAAGTGAGCACCAAACAGACAAGCAGATATGTGTGTTTTGTGGGGGTTTTTTGTGCATGGACAGTGTACATTTCAATAAATCTTCACATTGCATCTGTGGTGTTTGTGGTGTGAGTGTGAGTCTCAGCTGCATTCTATCATTTTACTCAGGGCTATCTCTGATAGGACGTCAGTTTGCTGTTCAAATAGTCAAGGTGTTGATGGCGAGTTTTATGGCGTCTTGCTGATTTCCCTTGAAATTTGCAACCGTCAGACAATGGAACTTTCAGATAATTTCCAATAGACAAAAATTTTCATGCACAAAATTAAAAAAAAAAAAATGTTTTAGGGTTACAAAGATCACCATGGAAACAAAGTCCAGAGTAAATATTGAGTGGGAGGGTAGTCTGTCCCTGGTTACATTGCAAGACTCTTCCCAGGTGGTGTCTGTGTTTTATTCTCAGTGCAAACGCTCACCTGTTTACAGCAGGAAAAGCCCCAGGTGTTTCAATTCTAAAACTGACATGTTGCCAAATCCAACCGTCGCAGTCTTTTTGTGTGGAGTCCATATGTGAGCTGCGCATGGGCTCTTCAAAGGAGTGGTCACTGTGTGTACACAAACCACTCCTCGCTCTTCTGCACGGTTGCTAAGCCTGCTACTTTGCATTTTTGTTTTCATTTCCATGTCAGAAAGTCATTTTCCCCGAAGGATCTCAAGCAAACTTAAGCAAATGGACTCACATGACACAGACACTATGGGGCACATTGTGCACTTGTGACCAAGTAGCAGCAGACTGTGCCACCCAAGGCCCATCACTACATAGACTCCTCTTGTAGGCTTGAGTTAATATTAAACTCTTGTATGAAAGCCAAATACAATGAAAGTCCCAGCACTGAATACTACACAAAGAACCACTTCAAAAAACAAGACTAATTCAAGGAGGACATGATTCTCCCCTTGGTTGCCTAGTAAGCATTTATAAATTATTTAAAAACAGTATTAAAACTGATTTTTGTCTTGCAACCTTGGAAATATGCCTAATTAGAAAGGGTTATTAAAGTGTGTCCATAAGCAAAGTTTGCTTAATTAGCTTCTTATACATTAATAAGTAGTCTGGTCTTTATGAGGTTTAGACACATGTTAATATCAGGATAAACAAAGAGCCTGTTTTAGAGGTCTTCTTTAGAGGTCTGCTTCACCTGCAAAATGTCACTGAAGCAGACACACAACTCTCTGCACTGCTGCTGTTAACTGAAACTAATGCTTTATAGATTTTATGGGTGAGCAGCTCATACATTTAGACAATTTTAACAACGCATATTGGGACTCCTGACAACTGTTACTCCAAGAGTAGATATACAGATATATATGTATAGTTTATACCTAATTCGGGTATTCATCAAAATATTTATTAATAATGTTACTTAATAATTACATTTTCTAATTAATAGTGATGAGTAATTTGTAATATAAATAGATCATTCTTCTTCGTTAGGTGCTATCCATTATTAAACCCACTGACTGGAGGAGGATGCACCTGCACATATATAATCTGGCTCCTGGTAATATGACTCATCCCATCATATGAATCCCATTGCAATGTTTGGATGACACTTCAGCAATAATGTTTTTTTTTTAAGCTGCTGACTAAAAACTTTAGCACCTTTTGTTTCAAAACTGTCATCTTTATTCTGACACAGCCTATCTACTAAGGCCTTAACACGACTCCCGATACATACAATATGTGATATACTCAGTTTTGCAAAGGTGGCCATCAAGTTTGAGGAAATAATTAGCATCACAAAAAGAAATAACCGGATACTAAACCTTCTAAAAAGGAGTCAAGGGCAACAGTCTTCCTTTCTAGGTCGTATGTTTCAATTATTAAATTTGTGTGTTTAATTTTGTGTAAATTTTTTTGCACAAAAGCAGCATTTACATAAGGTCGGGAACTGTCTAAACTGAAAAAATATATACGATTTTATTTTTACGATTGTAGATTTATAGTTTTGTGTTTAATTTAAATTTGACTTCCCAACTTTGTTCACGAAAGACTATATTTGAAAAGAATGAGGAAAAATACCAATATGATACAGAATATCCATTTCATCAATTAATAGTATTGCTTATAACTTTTGCCCATGTGCCATGACCAACAAACATAGTTAACTGTTAGTATTTTAGCCATGTTAGCAGCATGATTCTGTGACTGGAAGTGTTGGTCTATCAGTCCAACACTGTGGTCCAAACTGAAGAATCTCTATGACAAAACAAGACTGGGATGAAATTGGGTTCGGACATTTATGTTACCCAGAGGACCAATCCTAATGAGTTTGGTAATCGCCTAACTTTGACTCTAGCGCTACCCTCAGGTTGACATTTCTGGCTCTAAAATTAGAGAAAACAACAAACAGTGAATCAGAATGATCTTGGAAATGTTTTTTCCCAACTCCAGCAAGTCAAAGTTTCCACTTATTATAAATATTAATATTA
Organism: Amphiprion ocellaris; assembly: GCF_022539595.1. Classification (NCBI taxonomy): domain Eukaryota; kingdom Metazoa; phylum Chordata; class Actinopteri; family Pomacentridae; genus Amphiprion; species Amphiprion ocellaris. Next base: position 5,932,352 of record NC_072768.1, read on the forward strand.
ATATTATCTGAATAGCTACCAGATGGATTTGCACAAAATTTGGTGCAAACAGTTATTGTTCCCAGATGATGAATCCTAATGACTTTTTAAAAATTATTGCCACTATAACATTCAGATTTGCCACTTTGAGGGAAATATGTCCACAATTATTGGAAGAACTATCATGAAATTTGGGCTCAGAAACAAATGTCCCAATAAAGATGATTCACTTTGTTGATCTTTGGTTTGTGACCAAATGTATGAAAAACAAAGAATGTTTACATCAACCTCTGCTACACTTTGTGCTTATAATAATTAGCCAGTGTTGGCATGTTAACACACCAAGCTATCACACATACAAACATGCTAAGCTGTATACCTGGCTTAGCAAAGCTAATTAGCCAACATGTTCAATTAGTCCAGCAGATAACACTGAATGGAATGCTTATACTCTCTTAATGGCATCGTCAGTTTCTGAAATCTGGTCCTTCAGTTGGTTCCATTGCTCACAGAGATATGCTTTTTCCCCTGCATCTGTATGTTAGCATTTTTAGTGCGAGCATGTTAGGGTGCTGATTTTGTTTCTTCCCTGCTGCTCTCACTATCTCTTGGACTTCGGAAGTTGGTTAAACCAGTCAGAATTCTTCACATGACTTACCCAAAACAAGACACAGAAAACTGAACATAAAAAAAGAAACTTAATTACCCAGAGAGAAGAATTGCA